>NW_016162425.1:24960-43254 GCF_001687245.7 Rhagoletis zephyria | reverse complement strand
TTTTATATATGGACAAGCTGAGGACTAAAAAAATGTTTAAGTATTGCAAAGAGGTACCAACGATTGAAAAAGTTCCAACCACAAATCACACCGTCTCGAGTATTTAATTTGTCGCCAGTAAACTTAATATCCAAAGTTTTATAAAACCTCTCTCCTACATAGCCGCATTTTGCATCTCTAAGAACCACTTTTCTTTTGTGTTGGCAATGAATAGCAAAACTTTGTTATTTGCTTGCCAACGTCAACAAATTTTCAAGGCAAAGAAAAGGTCATTTGAGAGCTAAACCAGTGAAAAGAGGACAATAAGCAAACACATACGCTTAGGCACAAAAGTTTAAAACTTCCCAAACAGGTAGTTGAATCTGAATGGAGTTCTGGTAGTGATCGCGCGAACAGCAAACATAGTCACCACAAATTAATACCATAAAATTAAGAAAAGCAGAGAAGACAAGGAAGAAAAGTTTTTTCGGTCAGTGAAGGAGGAGACAGCAAAAGAGAAAAGCGAACGGTCGCTACTGATTATGGCAAAGCCTGCCAACTGTATTTATGTATGTATCTACATCATATCATACATTTAAAAACGTCCGCGACGATTAGTAGATTTTTACATCGCTTAGTTGTTCTGTCATCAGCACTTAACGCAAGTAAATACTTAATGCCTATCTATTAAATGTAGGCGCATTTGTTATTGTGCGAGTTGCGATAATAAAGCTTAATTTGATGTTTTATATCTAACGTAGAGGGGACTTCTTTGTGTATATTTATGTACTGTGAATGAATAAATCTTCAAGAATTCAAGGGATACTAATGTTATAGAATAGTTTTCGGACGTTAACAAAAAAAAAAGATTTATCACAAAAAGTTATGTATTTTTGAATTAAAATACTATGTATGGATTGAAGTTTTCTCGATTTCCAGCAATAGATCCAAATAAGGTCTGACACGTCCGGCATACTACATAGTGTTTATGAGAAACAAAATTCGACTCAATGCAGCTGTCTCGAAACGTTCATAGCAAGATTCTTAAAAAACTATTATGTATTCCCGAAACTTGTCTTTATTCGCGGAAACTATGGATTAAATATTCGTATGACCCTTGTAACGTTTTTTATACAGAGGTGTTTGTTATAAAAGAGGCCACTGGCCTAGTGGAAGATATTATGTTTCTAGCAGCGACCGTTACTGTTATGCATTTTTTTTTTTTCAAAAAAGTCTATATATAACACTGTTCCACAAATTTGGTGGTAATCGCGTGAACCTAAGAAAAAAGCGGTTTTCCAAACTAATTTTGGTCGGTGGAGACGAAAACATTATGTATCATTTTTTCTTTTCAAGGCATAGTTTTGGAGATTTTTTCGAAAAAAAAACGTGTTTTTGGTACTTTTCGCAGCTATTCGTCAATATCTCATAAAAAACAACGACCAAAAAAGTAAGCAAAACATCAACGATATAAATCATATAAGTTCAATATTCCTTAACAAACCAGCATCACAATGCTATAAATTTATTAAATTATTGAATTAAAATGTCGAAAATTACTGTTATTTTCAACCTATGGTTTCTGGCTTAGCTTTATTTTCTTCATTGTATGCGGTACAGTATGGATAACAGTATGGCCGAACCCTTTCCGAATGTAATTCGGAATAATAAAAAAATACGTTCAATACCTATGATTCCTTAACTTATGCATAAGGAATCTCAGGTGGCAACACTTAACCATTTGTGGTATTAGTCTCTGTTTCTACACCTGCTTACGGTTTTTTTTCTGTGTATCAGTCTCTGTAGTTGCGCCTTTGTCTATTCCTTTATCTCTATTTATTTCCCTTTCACTATCAGTTTGTATATCTCTTTCTCCCCCACTGTTTCTGGTCTTTCTCTAGTTCTTGTCCTTGTTTTTCTCTCTGCCAGCGGAAGGAGTAAAAATCACTCATACACACACACATGCACGTTCTCACTGTAGTAAGAATAGTAGTATGTATGTATAAATGGCAGGCGGGCGGTTAAACTTATGCCACATTTGAAAACCTGAATGANCTAAATTTTGATACTTCGAAAGTAATATTAGTCTGGCGGCTCTGGAATCATCATAAAATACAATTCATATAAACTTTTACATCGTTTATCCTTTTTCCAATTTTTTCACATAATATCCATTGCACTTGTACGCGTCACTCGTTTCGTGCCATTTGAACGCATGCAGGCGGCAATTTAATAGACTTCTGGCACGTGCCAATCGTTACAACAACAACCGACCATCCACAGATCATTCCTTTCATATATGTAGTAATTGCACAGAAGGGAGCGAGAAGTAGAGCTTAATAACCGTGCCAGNAAGTAACGTTTTTATGTACCTTGGTAGGCTTGGCCGCATAACCAAGCAAGCAGTCACTCACGCATTCTTAAACACATACAACACTACTTATTCTCTAAATTTTGATACTTCGAAAGTAATATTAGTCTGGCGGCTCTGGAATCATCATAAAATACAATTCATATAAACTTTTACATCGTTTATCCTTTTTCCAATTTTTTCACATAATATCCATTGCACTTGTACGCGTCACTCGTTTCGTGGTAGTAGCTGCCATTTGAACGCATGCATGCGGCAATTTAATAGACATCTGGCACGTGCCAATCGTTACAACAACAACCGACCATCCACAGATCATTCCTTGATAGCGATAATCGCTTGCTTGGCGCTTGATCGACGAAAATTGTTGCTTATCCACTTAGCGTTGGACAAAAGCCAGCCACCAAAGCAAGCCAGTGAGCCAGTGAGCCAGTGCGCCAGTCAGCGCGCCAAAGAACTAGCTATCAGCTGCCAGGCCTTTTGTTTGCCTATTGTGCTTTGTATTTGTTTCAAGTAGCGCGTTGAATTGTTAAATAGCAGCGGCAACAACAGAGTAACATAAAAGAACAGCAGCAGGAGCAGCGGTGGCGATGGTAGCAATCGTGCCAGCGACAAGAAAACAACATCCGGCTGCAGTGGCATATCACATTTGGCCACAATCGCGTGTGCCTCTGCTTGTTGTGGTTATTTATGTGGAGCGCGCATGCAGAGACAATACAAATGTAGAAATGTGTGCTAGCGAGTGTTGGTACGAAAGCAGCCGGCAGCCAAACAGCATCAACAACAAGTGGCAGCAGGCGCTGCACTCATCCTCGCAAAACTGATAGGTCGGAGCAATGCAAACACATATGCATGTGTGTTTGGGTACGTGTGGTTGTTAGCAAAAGCAACGACACTTGCACCAGCATCAGCACGAGCAGCCTTCAAACAATTTGGGCACTTAAGTAAGTAGTGGCGGCAGCGCGCATATTTGGCAAACAGCACAAGCGAGCTTTTGGCCATTATCTGCCTGCTGGCTGCTGCCTGCTGCTTACTGCCTTTGGCAGTGTCATAAAAAAGTCCCTGCAAATTTGTGCAAAGTGTTTATGCAGTTTCAACTTCATGTGTATATCAGCATCCTCTATCAGCTGCGCACTGCCATATCTCTTCATCGTCCGTTGCTTGCTTTGTCCTTTTGTTTGCTATGAGTTTATCATTTAATGAAGCGTTTTGCTGACAATTCAACGGCGCGCCAGTGAGCACATATGCGCACAATGACAGTCACAATAGCGTTGGCAGCCAAAAAATGGCAAAATGTATGCCCTGCTACACTGCTTCTCTTTGTATTGCAGCCTTCCTCAATTTATTCACAACAATGTGTTCAACGGCCAGCTTCAAAGCCAGCGCCAGCGTACTTTTACAAAATTGTTTGTTGTGCTTTTGCGCCTTTATGTGGCCTTTTATAGCACAGCTTTCCCTTCCCAACTCTCTCTCTCTCACTCTTTCGCCTTTCCCCCTTTTTAATGAGCCGTAATTATATTTAATTAGGCGCCATAGTGTTGCCAACACTTAGAGCCTGCCACCACAATTTGCAGGCCAACGCGAAATTAAGTAATGTTGCATGCAGGACGGCATGGTAAATATACATACATACACATCCACAGGCATAAGCAATAGGAAAACATCGGTATAACACATAAGTGTGAAGGGCACAAAATGGAGCTTCGTGCAGCAAATTGAATTTTTTGACTACAAGAGCTCATTTGTAACTCGTTTGAAATTGATGTAAACTATTATTGTGGTACACACATAAGTTACCTTCAAAATATTTTAATCGTGGGAGGCAATTTGGGAAAATAAAGTTTTCAGAATTACAATTTATCTAGGTAATGCATTGGCGTAGAGCTTTTTGGATCTTCGGCATTCCTGAAAGCATATCGAGTTAGTTTTTACCAATCCTAAGGCTTTGAAGGAATATTGACTGCCAACAACGTAGGAAAGTTTATATGGAGCTAGATTAGGTTAGGTTAGGTTAGGTGGCAGCCCCGTGTAACCGGTGCTCACTTAGACAATTTGAGATTGAACGGCACCTTATTCTTTATCGATAAAACGCCCCGATTATATATATACGAATTCGGGTAATCTCAATACCCCAGAGCTCCTCGGAGCAATTTTGGATGTGAGAGCCAAAATTCTGCAACCTTGGCCTCGCAAACGCTGGGCACTTAAGAAGCTAGTGTTGAGGTGATTCCACCTCGTCATCTTCTAGGCCAACTGCGACATCGGGGTATGGTAGTATATTCAGCCCAACTGCGACATCGGGGTATGGTAGTATATTCAGCCTAACTGCCTGAATACCCCACCAAAAGTGAGATCGGGGGCTTTGTGAGTGTGAGGAGTGCCCTCGACCGCCTCCGGTCCACACTCGGCCAGAAGTTCCTCGCTGGCCGATTCGTCAGCCACACAGTTCCCCCAAATAAGCCCAACAAAGGAGTATTCCGACGCGTCCGAAAGAGAAGGCATGCATTCCTTAACCACGCTTAAGCGCACCTACAACGTACTCAAGGCCCTGATAGCCGCCTGGCTACCAGAATATATGCTCACTTCCCTGACTGTTATAGCACCCCAGAGCAGTGAATCCACCACCTGCTTGATAGCAGTTACGTCCGCCTGGAATACACTGCAGAAGTCCGGAAGTCTGAACTTAGTTCGGACGGTTAGCTCTCGACAGAAGACCCCACCCCCAACCCTGTCGTCCGGTGTGGGCAGAGAAGAAGCTCCTAGAAGCCATTTCGGTGGCGCTGTAATCTGTCCAATCAGGGATGAAATCTAAGCCCCTAGAACTCCAGAATGTTCAGTCCTTCAATCCATCCATCAATCGGTTTCCCTGAATCTCATAACTGTTAAAACATAATTGGCTTGACTACGGTCTCGTAGAGCCGACAGACAGCTTTTTGCGAAATACCCCATCTCTTACCAATAGCTCCCCTACTGTAACATAAGGCAACTGATGCCTTTCTTGCCCTTTCCTCGAGATTAGGCCACCACAACAACTTCCTGTCTAGGATCAAGCCCAGGTGCTTAAACCTGTCAGATAGCTGTAAGCGCAGACCTCCAACTGAGGGAAGAACAGCGGTGGTGATTTTGTACTTTCTATGGAAAAAGACCAATTCTGTCCTACTGGTATGGACAGGGAGGTAATTTTTGGCCGCCCAGTTAGTAACTATGTTAAGATACCGTTGGGTCAGTTCATAGTGTGTTCAGGTATTTACCTTTAACTATAAGTGCAACATCATTTGCATAGGCAATTACCCGAAAGACGTATTTCAACAGCTTCTCAAGTGGATCATTCACCACGAAGACCTAGAGCAAAGGTGAGCGAACACCTCCCTGCGGGGTGCCCCTATTCACCGTGATATGCAAGCATGCGCTGCTCCATATGGCCATGACAATTCTGCCACGTAGCAAGTTCTGGATGAGCCGAATGAGACTGACATCAACCCCTTCCGGTCTTCGGGGTGAACACCACCTTCGCGACCCTCTAAACTTTAGGAATATACCCGTACCTAAATCAGTTCGCGTAAATTGGGGCCAGCCAACGGCACGACACCTCCGCAGCTTTTTGCAGCTTGCCCAGGTATGATGCCGTCAAGTCCTGGGGATTTGTTGGGTTTGAACGAATTTATCGCCCATGTCAGGCGGCGGTCATCCAGAAGATCAGAAAAAGCAACGCCATCTCCACCCACTTTTCTTGAAGAAATTTCCACCGGGGAAGGATTGAAAGGAAAGTGAGAGTCCAGGAGCAAGCTGAGTTACTCCTCGCTACTCATATTCCAGTGCCCTGCCTCATTCCTCAAGTAACCTAGCAGAGCGGGATTCCTAGCGAGAATATGCCTAAATCTAGAGGATTCACGACACCCTTCAAGGTTTTCGCAGAAATACCTCCATAAAACTCTTGTCGCCTTTGTTATCTCGGACTTGCTGTTTCCTTATAATCTAGATTTGTTCGTTTTATCAAGAAGAAAATTCTCACCATTTGGTGTTGACATTTTGAAGTATCTTAAACTTTTTAGAGGAAAAAATCGTTAAATTTCACATATTATAAAATACCTGCGACAGATACTCTGCACGCTGCCATTTTTTTCAATTCGGTGGCACCCTCTTGAAACTTCGTAGATATGCTGTTTTGATGGCAAATTTCATTGTGTCTAATATGAACATTCTATTTGAAAACTTCCAAAAGTTATTTAAAAAAAAAACGTAAAAATTTCTTCCAGTAACAGTTAATGAATTAGTAATTTTAGTACTTTTTCAGCTTAAAAACAAAAAATTGTACGCTAAAATTCTTCAAATACTCCATTAATTTACATAGCAAAATATGGTTTCCCTTGATTTAAAAATTTTTAATATTTTGAAAAAATTCTACCGTTTTTTGTCAATCAAACTACTATATTTTTTATATAAAAAGTGATTAAAAAAAAATTCTGAAAACAAGCTTTATTAGTGGGTAGGAAAAAGAACGACCTCCGCACCACCTAACGGTAAACTTTTTTTGGAGTTATTTCTTTCCATTTAAGTAATATACGTTCTAAATTTAAAACATATCGGACCATAAACACGATTTTTCCTAGTATGCCGACTACTGCGCCACCTATCAGACAAAATGTTTGTGGAGTTATTCCTTTTCAAGCACGTTTTAATTATGGATGATATC
This sequence comes from Rhagoletis zephyria, assembly GCF_001687245.7. Taxonomy (NCBI): domain Eukaryota; kingdom Metazoa; phylum Arthropoda; class Insecta; order Diptera; family Tephritidae; genus Rhagoletis; species Rhagoletis zephyria. The sequence goes on along the minus strand of NW_016162425.1, from coordinate 36,211 downwards.
GGAGCATAAATAAATTAATATTTGTGGATTTCTTCGGGATTTTTTTCTTTATTTCTGATTATTTTCAAAATTTTGATGCGTTTTGGTAATTTTCGGAATCTTACAATAATTTTCGGAATTTTTCATAATACATTTTTAATGCAATGCCGAAGAACTAAATTGTTCTTGATTTTTTGGAGTTTTTGTAGAGTTTTCGAAACTATTTAGGAGCTTTGAAGGATTTTTAGCACTTCTTGGGATTTTTGGAAGACATTTAGTCTCATAGATATATTAAAATCTTAGGTTTGCTTTATTATTATAAAATGAACCCGCAAAATGTTCTCTGTTACCATCTTCTTTAGCCGTATCTCTACTGTAGCGTACGATTCTTGAATTTAATATCGCCATAGACATTATCATTTAGGTTCTCCAGATAAAGATCTTAAGTTTTCTGACACTTTTTTTTAAGATTTTAGGTAGAGGCTAAAGTTTTTGGGTCGACCGGCTATATTGGCAATAAAAGTGGCTAAAAACGNATAAAGATCTTAAGTTTTCTGACACTTTTTTTTAAGATTTTAGGTAGAGGTAAAGTTTTTGGGTCGACCGGCTATATTGGCAATAAAAGTGGCTAAAAACAGCTACAATGTTTCAACTAAAGTTCACATGTTTTTTCAACGAAACCGCAAGTATGAAAACTAGTAAAATCACTATTTTTTTAGTTAATATAATAAAGATTATACGTAGCAAAGCTTTTCACCACTCGTTAAATAAATAAAAACAGAGACTGGTAAATTCAATAAAAATTATTTTTGTTTAACAAAAGAAACTGTCATTATACGTACATCAGAAGTCATGTTTCTATTACTTAAATATAAAAAAAGAGATCAATTACACTCTTATGGCGTTTTCTTTTTCATTAAAAAATTTTGCCTTGCATTGTAATATTTGAACTATATTACTTTTCGTCCTAAAAAATTGCTATATTAGTATAAAGTATTTTGCTTAGTCGGATGCAATGTTTTGAGAAATAAACACANTTTTCGTCCTAAAAAATTGCTATATTAGTATAAAGTATTTTGCTTAGTCGGATGCAATGTTTTGAGAAATGAACACATGAAGCTGTGAAAGGGCTGAAGAGAACAGGCCAACATTATTTCGAAAAAAAGAAAACGTCATTAATTTATATCGGAACAAGCCGGTCGCTTTTTAAGTTTTTAACAATTGAAATAGTAGAATTGTATTTTGATGTCTATATATTCCAAACCCCTGTTTTTAATGTCCTACTCACTATCTCACATGCTGTCTCAGAGCAATAATAAGCAACAATAAAGTATGTTGATGGTGCAAATTATTTACAGTTATTGTCTTCCCATAGAGTTTTGCTTCACATTGATATTCGTGCTCTTTTATTCTCATTCGTTAGTTTCTAAGTGTTGCGAATAAAACTTCGTACTTAAATTTAAGCCATTCATAACAAAAATTGTATAAAGAATGTCCCCGCTACATCATTCTTTGGAAAAAACTCAGTGATCCAAATATATAGTGGCACGCGAGATTTTAGCAAGTGTTCGCCGTTTTTATTTAGTTTTTTTTTATGTTTATTATTTTTTTGTGAAAATATAGTTGATTACTCAACAAACACCATCTAAGTATCAATTTCAGACCTTGTGCAAAACTTTAACCAACTTTTAACTTTTGAAACAGCATATTTACAAAATGGTATGTACGCAGTTTTGTGGTGCATTGAAATTTAGTTTATTATGGTGAAAATTTTAAGCAGCTAAGACTTGCCGTTGATTTTTGTAAATTTTTTGTAACGGTGTTACAATTTTTTTCCATACAAAGTAAGTTCTAAATTTTTTTTTATATGCGGAACACCGTCAAAAAAAATCAACTAAAATTTCAAATTAAAAAAAAAAAATAATAAGCTAAAATGTCGCATCCCAGTTCATATTTGGGTCGCTGTATATTCACATAAAATACAAATCATTAAAATCAGCCCAGTATTTTCAGACTTTTCGGATTAGAGAAAGTTCTTTGAAGTTTATATACTTAACACAGTCCGACATGAAAATTTGCTCCGATATAAGGCTAGCAGTTTCTAATAGATTTTAGGTCGGCAAATGGGTAAAAATGGAAACTTATATGTACATATATTAAAAAAAAACACGGTAAATACCAGTCTTAACCATCCGTAAACCACACTGTTACTCATACGCAGCGTTACACCATTCCTGAAACTAAATATCTCGCAGCCAAACAAAAAGATTTAATGTTTGTTAAATTTTGCTAAAATGCTTTTTAATGCCTTTCAACACATTTTTGCAGTGCCGTATATTATTCTACATGTATGTATGTACGTAGTTATTGTAAAAAGCATTTACGATTTCTGTGCCAAATTTTTCATCCAAAAGTAAGACAAAGCCTAAGGCAAAAACGAAAAAAGTGGAACGTAACAAAAGTAATAACAAAAACCTAAGGGCCAAGGCATGTGCACCAGCTATTTCGAGTGCAAATTTAACAACAGTAAAATGACTATGCAACAGTAAACGATAAAGCTATAAAAAATCAGTGAAATCAACTGAGCAAAACATATGTAAACTAGAAATTATGACGCCAGCAGCAGGCAACAGTGGTGTACTAAAGAAGAGCGGACTGTAAGAAGATATTCATTTGTAGAATTCGGGGAAAAATTTAATTGCAATGAGTAGGAAATTTCTTTAGGTTTTTACTTTGAAACAAAGAAAAATATTTAGTTACGCGTATCTGTTCAATCAAAATAATAAATTTCCAATGCTTAGGAGAGTCTCACAAAAATTAGTTTGAGTACAAAAAAAATGCAATTTAATATAATAGTAATAGCGGTATGTTTTCCAAATTAAGACTGTGAGCCATAAAAATATCGCCATACCACACTTTTTTGTTATAAAAAAACATTTTAAACAAAAAAATTACGATCCGATATTTTAAAAATTGGTATCGTTGTAAAGGATACCAGAAAACTTATACTTTCTTAAATCCAAGAACTTCTATATATTTATATACACAAAAACAAATAGTTTTTGTTGTCTTTTTTTTTGTAACTATGAATATCTTATAAAGAGAGTGTAAAATTGTTTTTATCTAAAACTAATAAAGTAAGAAGGACGAAATTCGAGGATGTGGTAGTTACCATATTAGTCCTTGACATATATTTTTTCAAAAATAGATATTGGAAATTTGCAAGGATGTTCAAGGATATAACTTTAAAAGGACAATTTCAATACTTGTTCATCCTGGTGCACCCAAAAATAATTTTTTTTCCTATTCTACAGAATTTTTCCTTTTAATTGATACCCATATTGTTATTATACAATGCACCGAATGTGTTGAATCATTTTTTTATACAATCATATACTGGAAATTTCAAAGTTCTTTAAAAAAAAATCCTGACGTCAGGGAAAAACTAAAAACGCAGTTATACTATATTTGGCCCCCAGTTTTGTTAATATGTTGATTCTTTCGTGTGTAAAATTGACTGTCGCACGATGTAATCTAAGGCATGTATATTTCCAAACCATTTTTTTGATTTTAGAGCTCTCGATTTTGTTCGCACATTTTCAAACAGCCCGGGTATACCCAGCAAACATTTGGAGTCATAAATGAGTCTTTAAGGAGTCCTNATATGAGCAGCGAGTACTCGCACACTTGTTCAATGCTCATTACTCGAAAATTTTTGAGCATGAGCTCGAGCAATTCGAGTTTTTTCGAGTAATTTGAGCAATGTTTTTTTTATTATATTGACATTTTTGGTAGCAACTTTTTAAATTTTTCAAATTATTGATATATAATGCAAAGATTGTTACATTGGTATTTAATAATATAATTTATTTAACATGAATTAGAAAGCAGCTGCTGACAAATACAATTTACAAATTTTCTTTTGTTTATGAAATTGTTCAAAAACTCGAAAATTTTGAACAAACATTTGAGCAGTTGCTAGTGAACGATTCACAGCTAAACTCAACTAAACCAATTAGGAGAAATATACCGTTCGTAGAGAGTGGAGGTGAATGAATTATGTACAATTTTGTATTTATCTAACAACTGTCACCATGACTTTTTTCCACCCACCTACCTCCTTACGGTCGAAGCATAGTGTATCGCTTAGAAAATACAAATTTCGAAAGTTGGTTACATGTTTTTCTTTTAATTACTGCTTAAGAGACTATTACAAAAACAATGATAATNCTTAGAAAATACAAATTTCGAAAGTTGGTTACATGTTTTTCTTTTAATTATTATATTAATTAAGACTATTATTATATTTAATTAAGACTATTACAAAAACAATGATAACAATGCAAGCGACAACGAGCTAACAAAACATCCGCAAGCGATTACATACACGACACGCAAATGTTGCAAGAGTGTTAAACTATACTAAAGTATGTATGTATGTAGATATTTGCAACAAAATGCTGTATTGCATGGTCGTATGCATGTTTGAGTGTCAACTGGTACTTTAACGCCACAACAAGCATAATAATAATTTTTCTAGCTGCAAGGCAGCCACGAAAAACACGAAAAAAACAACACGAAACAAGCAAACATGAAGTGATATGTGTGGCAACATGATAAACACCTCACAGCCACTGCCCCGGTACCGCCGTGCGCCAGATAAAACGTACAAAAACTTCGTATATTTATGCAAGCAAGCAAGTAAACTAAAAACAGCGAAAAGCAAAAAAAACAAGAGAGCGGTAGCCGCAAAACTTACATAACACATATGCATGCATGTATTTGTGAATTGGCAAATTCCCGCTTAATGTGCGATAAACGCAAACCAGCAGCGCACTGTTGATTTTGGCATTGGTCAGAAGCAGTGTTGCCAGGACTTCAAAAATATAAACGCTAGATCGGCCAAAGAAAAAAAAGCTTAAAAAACAACTAAATGGCCAAAAAAAAGGTTGAAACAAGGCCAGCATTTTAAACATTTCATTACCTCTTATGTACAAAGAGGTGGTACAAATGTACCACCGAGCAAAAAGATGTAAATATCTCGACAACCAAAGTACTTATGATCATGAAATTTCATGAAGTTCGTTTAATAAAACCATTTTAATAATAAAGCGGACACTTTTTTAGGGTCTGAAAACCCATAGTCCTTATAGACAAAATAGTGCTACATTTGTACCACCAAATATCTTCATACATAACAATACGATTACAATCGTGAATGTTTCAATTGGAGCGCGCATGTGAAGAGCAAACCATTTATATACGCAATTGAAGCAGACTATACGGCCAACTCGATTTCTATTTGACAAACTGTTTAACCCGAAACAAGTGTTTCAAAGCATACCTTCACCGATTCAACCACGAAGCGGAACCCATATGCGACTGCGAAGGAGATGTAACAGAAGACGTCTTTTTTAAATGTTTTCGATTTGACAGTACTAGAAGCAAACTTATTTGGCGAGATTTTCACGCCTAGATCAGTCGTGGAGGCTATGCTACAAAGCAGTAAAAATGGTCGACAGCATGTGACATAACAGCAGAGGCGATGAAGCGGCTAAGGGCCCCCGAATGGCTGCAGCATTAGCAGCGGCGACTAACTACCTTTCTCCCTCACGATGTAGTGCTTGACCTAATTCTAGTGGGGTGCGGAGTTCTAAGAACTAACATGCTTTTCCTGGTTTTATAGGGACACTTGAGAATCCCTCAAAAAACTGTTAAAGTATAAACAGGACGTGTTCGCTGAGTAAATTTCGTCGGACGGAGCGATGCCGCCGGGTGATATTCGCTTAACATTTCGTTATGTAAAATTGAACCGGAGCAATAATTTGGTGCTATTACAAATATTGTGGAGGATTGTGCTTACAAAAATGCTAGGTTGAAAATAAGAAAAGGCTAGAAAAAGCCACGAAACTAAATCCTAAATTTCTAAGCTAAACGACAAAGAAAAAAGCAGATCTAGCCTCAAAAGTGTAAACGGGTAACACTGGTCAGGAGCAAGCTCATATGCGTGTTTATGTGTACATATGCGGATGTGTTTATAAGTGAATTTGTCGCTTTTTTCGCCCACTTGTATATTCATGTGTATTTTGTGGCAAATTTAAAACAATTTACACACTGTTAGCTTGTCGCTGCCTCGCCTTATTGCAATTGTGTAATTTTAATGCCTTTTGCATTGACATTGCCTGCTGTGGCTATGAAATATTTGTATTTAAACAGCACCACAAAAGTTTCAGCACATAAATGTGTATATTTATATAGCTTTATGCTGAATATAAATTTAAATCAGTTGCAAATTGATTTCTGCCACGATTACGTAACCTTTCAAATTTCTTTTCGATCCTCCCGTTGTTTGCCTTTTCACAAAACATGCACTTTTTTATTATAAAATTTTACGAGTTCCGAAGTATCCGGCTAGCTAATTTCAATATATTTTTATTTTGCTAAGTTAATCTCTTTAGGGGAGATTTTTGGCACATGTTCTCTCAAAAATTTAATTAAATGAGGGTCGGTTTCACAGTAATTTTTTGGACTTTTATTCCCTTAAGATGAAAAAAAAGAAACGTTGATAAGTATCTTTGAAACATGGCTAAAATATAGTCAACAGAATTATGATTAATATCCCTATTATGTACATGAGCAAACGACGCGTGGTTGGTAACTTCTTGCTCTTATTAGGCGCCGAGTTCAACAAAGCACTTAGTCTTACCATCGCTGTTCGGGTCTCCATCTTACTCTGCTACCATCAGCGGGTTCCGAGTTGAATACTTTCAGAGCTGGAGCGTCGGTGTCCAAACGAACGACATAGGCAAGCCAGCGGAGCCGATGTATTTTAATACGCTGCACTATGTACTTATCGGAGTAATGCTCATCGTTCCATCGCCTGCGCTACTCGAATCTTTCGAAAACTCCAAGAGTCGCCTCATCCGATGTTGTCATTGCCTATGCTTCTGCGCCCTATACCAGCACCGTCGTGATAAGTGACTTATAGAGAATGGTTTTTGGTCAAGCGAGGGCGCTTGGAGAAGTAAACTTTTAATTTTTTAATTTAAATTTTTAATTTTTATTATATTTTTCAAATCATTAATATTTTTATGCGCATACAAATGTCTGGCTACACAGCTGAAAGTGAAATTTCTTACATACGTGTACCGCGGAAATAGCCAAAAAGTAGTATCAGAAAGTTCGATTTGACATACATACATGCATGCATTCATACCTTCATAGTATCTACATACGCATTGTTTTAATTTTTCACGTTGACAAGGAGTTTTCCTATTCTACAAATAATCTTGTGCAAGCCTAAAAAATGGTTACGATTGAAGATTAAAATAAAACAAAAACTTTTAAATTTTTTTTCCAATTTCCAAGATTTGAAATCCAGTGTATTGACAATGGCGAAAAGTTATGAAGTGGTTAATTTGACATTTGGTTTGGCCAATCTAGGCAAAAAACTGAATCGACTATAGAGTCCGAATGGATTCTATCTTTCTATATAGATATATCAGAACAATTTTTGAGCGCTTACTTTTTGGTTAGCTTAGCAACAAATACCATTTAATTAGTTGCTTGTTTTTTTTTTTAAAGCATCACTCAAACAACTTTTATTTCATGCAAACACTGATATTCCTATTTATTAAATATAATTAAATGCCTAAGTTAACTTTAATACTCTTGTTTTCTCCACAAAGGCCATGTGCATCAGTCACCAATTAAAATTTCATAATATTGCTCATACGCCATGTATGACAAGCAATTTTGTGATTTGTAAGCAACCTTCAACTTAATAATTAAAGAAAAAATATGTAGCTTAACATATGTAGATTTCCTCACCCCTGTTTGAAATAGTCGATGCATTTGACAGAATTAGTGCACCTAACTGCTAAATAATTACGTATACGCCCCGTTTGACTTTAACGTCACTCTTGATACTAGTTACCGCAGTTTGACTTCCTTAAAAACAATCAATTTAATTGAGCTAATGAATTATGAATTTATAATTTTTCACATACAAACTACGCATACTCGTACCGACATTCAAGCGCCAAAAAATAAAAGTAAACCACTTGCATTATTTCTTTCAACCGAACACAGCTCAACTATGCATACGGTTGTGTGCATGTATGCATGTATGCACGCTTTTGCATAAATTAATTCAATGTCGCTGCTTGTTTGCATTTGTTTAGCACTTCAAAATTAATTTTCCCAAAGCAAATATTGCATATTTATGCAGCAGCCGCAATGGTTAGGCAAATGTGATGAAAATTTCATAGGACAGATTTTTTATAGATATGTATGCGTGGCGCGCGCATCATGTTGAACTTGCATATGTACAAATGTATGTAGTATGCTAGAAAGTCACTGAGCTGATTTGCATTAATTTTTCTTGCAAAACTATTTGCGTTTGCATTAAATTAAATTTGCTCGCTGCTGCCATAAAAAAATCACGGTAAATATTTAGTTTTTCTTTTTTTTTTTGGTTTTTCGAAGTCGTCTTTTTCGCTTGCCTATAGTTCGCCAAAATTTTTTTAAAAATATTTGTGCTATAAACTTTATTTATCAAATAAATAAATATGTCAAAAACAGCAACAAACACTTTGCACTCGAATTGACTTTGCTCTAACAGCAGCTGTTTGTGGCCATCGAGTTGGCGCTGGCAACAGCTGCCATCATTCACAGCTTCCACAGAGTTTCATTGCAAAATGGTTAACAAAAAATATAAAAACCCACCACCACAACGAACAAATAAAGTAGAAAATGAAGTGCAAAGGTCAACGCGCAAGCAACAATAACAACAAGAGGCTTAACGGACGCTTAAAGGTATTTTCTCTACAATATTTTTGAAATGTGCAAATGTCGAATGCATTTGTTTGTGTACTAAAAATGTGTATATGAGTGCATGGGCGAACAAATGGAATAACTTAGCAGCTGAAAAGCTGAGCATCCGAATTAGAGTGTATTTGAGTGACTGAGTGGCGCTGCGTTGCATGTGGCAAAATTGAATTTTCGACGCGCTTGCAATAATAAAGGAACGTTCGGCGGCACATATGGGTACTTGTATGTACGTATGTATGCAAATTAGGGCGCATCTCTGCTTAAAAATGTATGTTTTCCCCAGACAAATTCAAAAATAGAAACAAATTTGTAACTCACACCAGAATATTTTGACTATAAACAGAGTTATTCGTAAGGTGGACCTTATTCAAGTACCTGTAAAAATTGCGTTTTTTTTCTTTTATTTGCATTAAACATATTCGCTGTCACCCAAGTAAAAACTTGAGTCCAAAAGTAGGATATTTGAATTGGAAATTGCAGAATAAAAGGGACGTGTTATAAAATTAACTTTAACTTTAACTAATTAACTAAATATATGGTAGCATATCTATCCTGATAAGTATAATAAAAGTTATTTTCTTTTGTAAACCAAACAATAAAAAGTGCCTTACCTTCTTTCGATTTGTAGAACATGAATTCATAAATTAATTTTCGTTGTTATTTTTGATTTTAAAATGACTCGAAGTTTTTGTGGGGACTTCCAACTTTCTCAGTTTTTCCTTAATTACTTTCTTTGAAAATTTTGGGACTTTTTAAAATGTTTTGAACGACGATTTTTTGGAAATTTACACGCCGCACAATGGGACTACAGCGGCCCAAAGTTTCAAAAACGGGTTAGCGACTTCTGAAAAAGTAATTACGCAGATACATAGCCAAATATCCGTGATACGAGCTTAAAGTAGGAGCAGTGCGAATAAATATAATTTTAAGAAAAATTTTGATTTTGTCGCAATTAATTTGAATTAATTTTTCCACTTGTGCGCATATAAAAAAGCCTATCTGATCGATGAGCGCTTTTTGAATATATCTGTGATCAAGCATTGCTTTAAATTTTTATAAATCTTTTGAAATGTATAAAATAGTTTACTTTGAAGTTCTTCATAATTTTGTGAGTATATAATTTTTTAAGTGTTTACTTTAAAAAGGGATATTTAAAAAGAACCAAGAAAACGATCTAAGTTATACTTAGGACAAGTGAACATTAAATATGCGTGTCATAACCCAAATAGTTCCAGCTGTGAGGAACTGCGAGTTCAGCTTCTATTCTTTCTTTTATAGACCCACCTCCTGTAAAATTGATGGAATTTTATTGTAGAGCTGAAAGAAAAGACTCTGGTGTGTACATAGAATAAATAATGTACAATATAAAATTAGAATTGAAAAAAATTTAGATATTAATGACTCGCCAATATACACCGCCCGAACAAAGTATTGGCACAGCAAATTTTTCACAATATATGCAACAATTTTCATTCTAATATTTTTGCACTGATTTCATATAAAAACATATTTCATTCTACAACAAAAAACATAAAAATATAATTCCTAAACTTTATGCAAAACTCGCGAGAATTCAGCAAATTTTCATGAAAATTTTAGACTTTTTAAGAAGATTTTTTAGAATTTTTTTGTGTATGCAGATTTGTAGCCCAATCAATTTTATTATAATAATGTGCATGATTTAAGTAGCTAGGAATTATTGTAGATTTTTGGTATTTTTTTCCACGCAGTCTCTTCCATACAAGAAATTTTTTTCGAAAATACTTAATATGGAAACAAGTAAGAAAGTCTAAATTCGGGCGGAGCCGAACATTAAATACCCGGCGCAAGTATTAAATATATGTTTTTTCACCCTTCCGAAACCTTCCGCTAGAAGGTAAGCCGAGGTGTATCAATTTTGAGTAAATTAGCGTCCTTCAATTTCGAAATATTGAATTTTCAAGCATTTCTTAAATTTACCGTTATATGAGAATCGGCCGTTATTTTAGTCCGATTTCAATAATTTTCAACGTTTCGCTTACACGTGGCAAGTACAATAACCATACCGAGTTTGGTACAAATTGGTAGAACGGTTACCGATATTCTTATATGTGATCATAAGTGGGCGGTGCCACGCGCATTTTCCAAAATTTTACCATAAACGTATTTCTTGGTAAAGAATTGTTGCAAGCATAAATTTTTGAATAAATTAGCTTCAATATTTACTGATCTATCAAAGATTTTGTATTTCTCTAAATTACCGTTATATGGGAAGTAGGCGTGGTTATTGAGCGATTTTAAAAATTTTCGGCCATTTGGTATGTTATGTGAAGGCCAACAACTGTGCCAAGTTTGGAAGAAATTGGTGCAGCGGTTACCAAGATATACTCATATAACCATAAGTGGGCGTGGCTACGCCCATTTTCCAAAAATTTATAATATTCTTATTTTTCGTCTAAAA
>NW_016162425.1:3679-24935 GCF_001687245.7 Rhagoletis zephyria | reverse complement strand
GAGTGAATAATCTCCAGTAGTTACTAAAATATCGCAGTTTTCGTATTTCTGGAAATTACCGTTATATGGGAAGTGGGCGTGGTTACAGTCCGATTTCGCCCATTTTCAATACCAACCTACCTTGGATTAAGGGAAGTTATCGTGTACACGGACAGACGGACAGACGGACAGGCGGACAGACGGACGACNAGACAGACATGGCTTAATCGATTTCTTTTTTCATCCTGATCATTTATGTATACATTTGTCTATATCTATCTCGATTCGTTTTGGCTGTTACAAACAACCGTTATGTGAACAAAATTAATATACCCTTGTGCACAAGTGCGCTCGGGTATAAAAATGCAAAACACCTTCAACAAAAAAAATTCTCAAAAATCAACGCGATTTTTGACTAGCTCCTAACCTGCATTTTTTACTAGAACTTAATGGGCTGCAAAACCGCATACTCAAAAAAATTCTCAAAAATCTGATTAAAAAGTTGAAAATTTTGATGAAAATTTGCTGAATATTCGCGAGTATCGCACAAAGCTTAGGAATTATATTTTTGTGTTTTTTGTTGTTGAATAAACCATATTTTTATACGAAATTGGCAGAAAAATATTAGAATAAAAATTGTTGCATATATTATGAAAAATTTGCTGTGCCAATACTTTGTTCGGGCGGTGTATTAATCAAATTCAACATTCAGCCAAAAATGGACGCTTCTCTGGACGAGATCCATTTTCGATTCGATTTCGAATCTCTATTACGGTTACTACTTTTGTCGGCATCTTATATAGGGACGTCCCACTGTGCGCCGCTACAACCTTTTAACTTTTTTTGATAATATTCCTCTTTTTCTGGGCATATTTTTGGAATTATAGGATTTTTTCGGGTGCGTTCAGGAATCTTCATAACCTTCCAATTTATTCGGAAATTTTCTGAATTTACTGAGAGTTTCGAGGTACGTTTTAATAAAAAAAAATTGTATAAATTTTTAGGGCCTTTTTGAGCGCGTTTTTGAATTGTTGTAGGATTTTTCCTAACTCTTCAACTTTTATTCGGATCTGTTCGGAATTTTCCATATATTTCTCGGTCCAACAGTACATTGGGTTCCTGAGCAACATCTGAGAAGCTATGGTAAAAACGCGGTTTTTTTTCCTTAAGATAAGGGGTAAGTTAATAAAAAGAACTCTTTTACTATCAGTGGACGTTGATTGCGAAGTTTTTTTAAGGAACGACCTATTGTGAGTCGAATTACGTATGCTTAATTGGATGAATTCTTAGAAAATATATAAATTTCCTAGTCTGTCTAGAATTCGAATGGAACACACTAATATGTATTTTTGTATTTGTGTTTGTCTAAGTAACACCAGTCGTCGTCAGCCGTCGCAATTGCAAAAGTATCAAAAATTTCTACAAACGTCAATGCATTTATCCACACAGCACACTTCATGTAAGCGTCACGGAAAAGCTGCTTATGAGTGTGACTGAGTGCATAAATGCAAGCCTTACTATGCGCGAGTACTTATACACAACTAATATTAACTTTAATTAAAATTTGCTCACACGCTGAGTGCTTGTGCTTGCATTTCGCCGTTAAAGGCTTCCTCCAATGGCTGCAAGTGACGTTTTAAAGAGGTTTTATACAAAATTATGAAAAAATAACTACTGAAACCTTTTTCTATTCACTTCCTTGACTAATTTTGTGAGCGCTTTCATGACCACCCTCCAACGCAGCAAACCACAATCTAAGGCATTTTTCTGAAATTTCAAAAAATTTCATTCATTGGCCTAATTTCAGCACAATTCTTCAAAATTACCCCTTCCCTAATTATTCTCCCGCAATTAAGTTCTTCACCCCTTAATCGCTTGTATTAACGCATTACATTTGCAATCATTTGTTATCCGCTGACATTTAAATAACTGCAAAATTTATTGCTAAAACAATGCGATACAAGTGTTTAGTTGCCCACTGGCACTTTAGTTATCGGTGCTTTTGTTATCGAGTCAATTGCAAAAAAAATTAACTACTACTTTGCCTGAAATTCTCGCAAATTCACATCAATCATTCATGATTTATGTAAACTGATACACGCAAATCTATGTGTTTACTTTCAATTTTGGCTGCTGAAAATTTGTATTATTAATTAAATGTTTTTATTGCCAAAATCAACTAAATTATCATGCAAACAACATGCAATTAAAATAAGCCACAAAATTTACAATTTATTTATGTACACATGTATGTATGGTTTTGGTTAACTCGAATTCCCAGTGGCACAGCTTTATGTAGATTTAATACCTCCAAATCAAACAAATATTTTTTTGTAGTAAAGCTTAATTATAAATGCATTTGTATTTGCTATTTTAAGCGCACAAGGGAAGCTAATCAACACTAAAGTGGTTCATTATTTATGCAATTTAGAGCCTTGAACTCACTAACTGCTGAAAAATCGTGAACTTTTTCACTTCAAAAGGCGAGGAAGCAAAATCTCAACGAAAAATGCGAATTTAATTGATATCGCTACCTAACATTTTTGTTGCTTTACAGAATAGTTATAAAACCTTACAGATACTAATAAATATAAAGTTCTTATGGTGCTGATTTTTCTATTACACTGGTTTTTAATAAACACAGACGCTTAAGGCTGATTCATATACAACTTTCTTCGCTTTACTTGATAGTTCTTTGCTTTGACATATAAGATCGATGTAGGCATATGCATGAGTATGCTCACATAAAAAACGTTTGAAGCAAAGCAAAGCAAAGCGAAGCAAAATCTTGGGCAACTCTCAACTTTTGGCCGTTTTGGCAATCAGCTGTCTCTATGTATCTTTTCTCATGCGCTTGCATTTGCATTTAATGACAAAAATAGAGTAAATAGGAATTTTCATTGCTATTTTTAATGCATATTATTATATTGTTATCTATTTTACAGAGAAAATATATGGAGGAAAAGGAGAACGCAAAAGCTGTCAAAGCGTTATTGTAGCATACCTTCTGCGTTTCACGCTTTGTTGTCAAAGTTTGAACTGTCAAGCAAAGCGAGGAAAGTTGTATGTGAATGGCCCTTTATTGATGTAGAATACGTCTTACGTTTCGAGCATGGCATCCATCATGCTTAAATTTTGTAGGTGTAGCTTTTAGAGCTTCACGAAAACGCTTATTGCACGAGTACTAATGAACCGATTTGAAAGCATAATGTGGCGTTTTAAATATAAAATTCCAAACCGGATTTATTTTTGTGAGTCATAAGGGCGGTTTCTTTCGTAGAAACAACAACAATTTTTGAGCCTTTAAAGTACTCTAGCAACTTTTTTGCAGATATTACTTTCATTTGCGGAATATAAATTCTTTAGAGCAAAACAAATATTATTGGGTACAAAATTTATATAAATTCGACCAAAATCTGGCAATTTAGGGCAAAAAATTTCGAAAATATTAGCAAAATGCTCGAAAACCGCTCGAATGATTTTGTTTTTGTTTTCTCTGGTAAAAACCCCAAGTTTCTTTCTCTCGTTGAGTATATGGGAAGTATTGGTTGATATCTTATAAGTACGTTTATTTGTTTCAAATATATGGGCGTAAGTGATTTTCCATACAAAATCACCTTGTCATCATTTTGAAAACACGTGCCTGCGCTGGAAGTGAGAGAAGGAGACAAAAATTATGTGTTTATATTTCGGCTTTTGAGTAACAGATGGCGCCGCTCCGGGGAAATATTTATAACCTAATCGCGGCATATGTATGCACATGCAACCGTACATAAGTTGATTGCACTTAATGTAAATCTATTTCTCCTTCAGTAATCCATGTACACATGTACCTATGTAAGTACATATGAATGCATAACACACGAAACAGGTCGTTCGATTTTACCAAATGAGGTATCAATTTAGAGGGGTTGGCCTGTAGATGTGCAAAAACGTCTTATTTTTTCAAAAAGAGTTGCCACCTGACAAAAAAATTTGTTTCAAATTATTTATAAGTAAAATCAGTTATAGCAATATGGGTATCGATCGGAATGGTTTTGAAAGGCTTTATTTCTTAGTTATATGTAGGATGGTTGCCACCAGTTTACAAAGTTAAATTCGATAAATAAAATACTAAAATATGGATAGAAATCAATTAAAATGGATTTGAAAAAACTTATTTCCAAACTACATGTAGGGGATTTGCCACCTCATTTAAAAATTAAATTCAGCTTGAATTAAGAGAGTGAGATTATTTAAATAAGTATCACAATCGGGTGTCGAACGAAAAAGGTTTAAAAAGGTTTTAAATTTAAAATAATTTGAACAGGGTTACCATAATCAGAGGTTAAATGAATTACTACATTGTGGATGTCAATCAAAAAGGCATTCAAAAACCGTAGTTTCTAACTGCAGCTAGGAACGTTGCCACCCATTTAAAAAATCAAGCTTAACTTGAATAAAGACAATTAGAAAATTTAAATATGGATCCCGATATGGTTCCTACACGAAATAGGATGTGGTTTCGAAATATTTTGAAGAGGGTTGACACCTGTTTACAAAATTGAATTCAATGTATGCAATAGGTTAAATAACTTACTTCTATAAAAATATTAATCAAAATGACTTTGAAGAAGCTTTATGCCCAAAACACGTGTAGCAGGAATGCCACCAAATGTAAAATTCAAATGCAACTTGAATTAAGGGAATTAGATAATTTAAATATGTATTACAATACGTATGTCAGTCGAAACAGACAAGGTTTCAGTTCAAAAATATTTTGTAGAAGTTTGCCACCGGTTTACAGATGCCATGGTTTAAATAACTACTTCTAAATGGATACCAATCAAAACTATTTTGAAGATATTTTGATTCGAAATTTTATTTTGGAGGGTGCCAACGTTTTTAAATTTAATTTCAAATTGAATTAAGGGAGTCAGATGATTTAAATATGAAACACACTACGGGTGTCAGAAGTTTTAGTTTGAAAATAATTTTAAGAAGATTGCCACCTTCGATGTATGCAATAGGTTAAATTAATCACTTCAATATGGATATTAATCAAAATGGCTTTGAAGGAACTTTATTTCCGAAACATATGAGCAGGGTTGCCACCCGTTTTAAAATTTAAGTGCAACTTGAAATAAGGGAACTAGATAATTTTAATATGTTTATTTGGGTGTCGCACGAAAAAGTTTTAACCAGGTTTGTTTTGGAAATATTTTTACAGTGTTGCCATCTGTTTAAAAATTCTAATTATTTAAATTATGCATAAGTTACTGTATGAAATATGAAAATAGGGGCGCCAAACGAAAGATAATTGGGAAATATTTAGCTTGAGCAGTAAGAATATTTAGGAGGGCTGCCACCTGTTTAAAAAGTTAAATTCAAGTTATTTAATAAGTTACAGAAATCATTAAAATATGGGTAGCACTTGAAATGGGTTAAAAATTCAATCCAATAAAATCAAAAGGAATGTGCAGTTTTTAACCTGAATGTGCTCTTAATATTATCACGTATTCTAAGTTTAAGTTTAGCGGCTCTGGCTGCGCCGGACTAATCCTTGTTTATATAGTAGTTGATTTTGAATTCGATTAAGTCTTTAGTGAGTAAACTACCGACTTCTGTGCAGAGCTGAATTTTGAATGAAAATTAGGGCTTTACTCTTTTACGGTAACGATGTGTAAAAAAACATAATTAATATTATTTAATACCAAGAATTATTTTGAATGGAAGATAGCTGCCATTTTTTCACGGTATTCTCCAATTACTTGAAACAACTGGTGCATGCGCTCTTTCAAATCATTGATCAGCTCAGCTGGTATGAGACTATTTTGTTTTTTTCGACGCTCTATTTTTGTACTCATCTTGATCAAACAAAAGGTTATACAATTTATCGTTATACATTTCTGTGTGGTTTTCATTAGCGTTTATTATCCTAAGCATACTCTGTCACAAGACTTTCATTCTCATCTCAATAGGCACCATGAACGGTTTTAAAAACCGGACCGCATTCCTGTCTGCCAATATTTTAAGCTCTTCGCATTTTCTTCCCAATGCAAGGATGTATTCTCTTCTTCTTCTTGAATAAATATCGCCCAATTATTGCTGACGTAACTATTTCCCCCAGGGCGGATTTGTAATCTACGTATTTCTCTTCAGCAGCGACGCATGCGCTGTAGTAACTAGCCACCTCCTACCACAGTACTACAAGGAGATTCGGGAAATAAAATCATGTTGATCATTGATATCCGTTGAGGAGTTGCTGGAATCGGAGCTAAGGGTCGGTTGCGAAATACAATGCTACAGTCTCATTCAAAGATTTTTAAAGTTTGGGTAGAAATGCTTTCATTAGAATGAATTTTAAGTAGACATGCTCATAGCTCGTCGGCCGCTGTGGTGTAGTGGTAAGCAGTGCGCGCTTCAAACCCAGGTCAAAGCAACAAGCAAAAGCTCGGCCAAACACTAAAATATGTGTAAGCGCCAATCTATTATTATTATTATTATGCTCATAGCTCAGCACATAATGAATTGTTCAGGTTTTATATTTTATAGAAAGCCTTTAAGCCAAACACGACAGATCGGTCGCACCTTCTCACTTAAAATTGCTCAGATTGCTTAGATATTTCAGGTCCCAAGCGTTCTGAACGGAAGTAGTATCCTAGCAATATTTATCTTCAGAAATAACTAAATATTATTTTTTATGTGAGTGTGTAAAAGCACAGGAATAGTGTTGACACCAATCTTCTGACGCAGCAAAATGTTTGATATCCGCTCGGAATTCAGACCAAAAATAAAAATAAAAATAATCCAAAGGAATTTAACAAAAGTAGTTAGATGTCAAAAGGCGAATTATGTTTGCCAATCATGTCTACATACATACGTACTTACAAAGAAACGTTCAAGCATACTCACATTGAGCTCAAATGCACGGAATGGTAAACCAATTGAATGCAACAGCCATGCAAAGGTGGCCTTGTTGACGATACTTTGGTGAATAGGAATTTAAAAATGCTCGAATGTAATTGTTAAGGCGCTGGCATATATGTTAGGGGTGTCCTCAGTTTAAGCAATCGTAGAGAAATAAACACATAATAAATCCAAAGACCACCAAATCGTTCCATCTTTCAAACAGTAGGAAAGGTAGAAAGATTTTAAAAGAATTTTAATACTGTTATATTTCTGAATAGGGTTGTCCCATACCGAACATATGTAAATGAGTTAGAAATGCGCATACGTTATATAAGCTATTGCAGATTTGTTGTTAAATGGAATAATAATTTCGTCATGAAATATTTTCAATAGAGTCGACAACATCGTAGAAAAAGTAAAATTGGTTAAAATTCATTGAAATTTGTGTATAATATTTTTTTGTATCAACCGAAAGGATTCAAAGTAAATACTAAATACTTTCGAATAGGGTTGCCAAATATCTTAACTTTTAAAAACTTGTTAAATGTGATCATCAAACAAGTTATTGTATTTCGAGCCTCTAGTGAAAGCTTTTCAAGAATAACAAGGTTTTGGAGAAAATACTAAATATTTCTTAAAAGGGCGCCAAATATCAGATGTTTTAAAAATTAATTAATTAATATTGCTTAAAAAAAATATTGCATTACTGGCCTCCATAGAAACTTTTTAAATATACTTTTACCAAAAAAACTTTGTTAGAGTTGCCATCTGATTAAAAATAAATTTAGTTTATTTATTAAGTAAAAAATATTGCAATATAGTATCAAAATCGAGTTTTGAGAATTTTCTAAAATAAAAAATTTACATTATGGTTGCCGTATTTTTTACTTTTAATTCATATATTGTAAATAAATAAGTAATTATACTATTACTTCTTTAATTTAAGCAAAATATTAAAACTGTCGGTGGAAGTCTTGAGAACGTTTTCAGAAATAATATTTAATAGAGTTGCCAGATATGTAAGAATTTAAAATTATTGTGTTAAGGTTAGCGGTCATTCCATGTAAAAGAGGAAAACGACATAAATTTAAATATGCCCTAATTTTCTCTATTTCAGTAGTAACCTCTTCTTAAATTAAATATTACTAAAATATTATTGAAAAATATTAAAAAAATAAAAATAAGTTGTAATTTTGTTTATGGAAACTCTGATTTGATGCATAATTACTTTACACCAGGCACAAAGATCGCATCAGTCACAATTTTAAATATTTTTTAATATTTCTGTGAAGATTATATAAATTATATAAATTAAGTATTTTGGCTAAAATTCATCTTTGCGTGCACAAGGGTAAACTAGAGTTGTTTTCACTGTCCCACCAGTCACACTCATTCCAATGAAAGTTACATATAACTAAGAAAGCGTTTGGTATTTTTGTTAAGGCAATTTTTTACACTAGTTATCGTTCTATGTTTAAAAAAATCTTTCCTGTAGTATAAGTTCCGACGACATAGTTATAATTCACAATTGATTACATTCTGGAGTAAAATGTCCCACCAGTCCCAATGGAATGGCCCTTAGATAAAATTTTAAAATATTTCAATCAATCAAATGGTATTTGTTATCATATTTTTGTTATTTAGAATTGCCTCGCATCTAAAAAAAATCCAAGCATCTCAAATATGTAGACTTGCCAATGAAGAAACATCCTCATCATGTGGCACCCCTTTATATTGTTCTACATAAAAAATTAAGACATCTACGACAAATTTACGATACAAAAAAATTTTAGGATTCGCTAAAGAAATTTACCTTTTTTTCAAAACTCAAAATGTTTACTACAAAAGTTTGACTTTGCTATTACTCAGCGATTCTATGACCTTATATGAATAAGATTTAATAAAATATCAAACTTATCAGATTTCAAGTAAACATTTTTTCCAATTTTTGCCATATTTTTTTTATTAAATTGCCCGTGGCAACCCTATGTTAAACTAAAATGTAAATTGTCAACTGCTGAGATATTGGCATAGTAAATAAGACCAAGTAAATTAGTATTTTGAATATGCCTTCCATTAAAGGTAACCCTAGTTATATTATTTATGCAAAAAAATTACATTTGTATGGATATATAAATTCGTATTGATATAATCTTTCGCTTGTATTGACTTGCATTTCTATGCTCTCGCAGCTGTTACCACCTCGCACTCTATGTATGCAATGACACATATACAAGCTCCTGTTATTTCATAGTTTATGCAGCATGTTGCATGCAGCATGTGTTTAGTATTGGATGCACGTAGCGAATGGTGTCTTCAGCGAGATACAACTGCTTGACTAGCTGTTTTTTTTTGTTCTAATCGCAGCACCTGCAATTTCATACCGACTTCTTTACAACTCAAAATCAACTACATTTAAGCTACAAGCAAACATGCATGCATTTTTACATAGCTATGCATAGGTAGCGTGTGAGTTGACCTTTCCTACTTCAGTTGCTCATACGCCCCGTCAGCAAATTGCAGTGGGAGTTAAGACTCATTCTACTCGTTCATACATTTATTTCCTTGTTTTGTAAGCCTTTTTTTACAGCCCTTACTCTTCACATATCCTTTTCAATTCCGCTTACGAGCGTATTGAGTGAAATTATTGCCTGTATGTATGTACATACATAGGTATGTATGCATGTGTGCTGCTCCTTTAGTTGTTGCGCGCAATTCGTATTCGCCATGCAGCGCGTCCGCATGTAGTTGTACGCTTTTGCGCTCGAGTGCATGTGTAGAAGCTGTTACATACCAATAAGCGCGCACTGTGATACACACTTAAAGACGTAGTAGAAATATTAGGCACACAGGTATGAGTGTTTGCTGCCTGCTTGTATAAATTGTTCGTACAACAGCGCTGCAAAGTCTGCGTTTAGGGAATTTTTTTTCGGCTACAAAATTCAATACACTTTTGTGTAATAAGCTGAAATTGAACTGCTGTTTCTTCGATAGCATGAATTGTTTTTGTAACTGCTTTTATTTTGTTACTGTTTCCTGCAACAAATGGTCGTCATGTTGTGCTTGATTTGAACTGTTGTTACTACAAAATGCTTTTCAATTGCTGCCTCCATCGGTTGCTTTTCTATTTTTGATTTGAACGTTTATACCCCCTGTGGAAAAAATATATTATTTCTCTATATTACTTATGTACTACATATATAAAAATCAGATCAAATAATCTAAAATTGTTAATATGGCATGAGAAAAAGCTCTCCGAGCTCATAAGGTTCATAAATTCTCCAGCAACAAGATTGTTAGTGCTGACGATAAAAAATAACGAGAAATATAGGCCAATAAGAATAACTCCGATTTTGTTTCACGAAAATAGCTTTAGAAAGCAATTACAATGGTGTTTATTAGTTAAGGTTTTACAAAACATATGGCAGCATTCCAAAAAGTAGATGGTTAAGCTCTTTCTCTAAATTTAATTGTAGGAACTTCGAGCAAAAACTTCCCAAGTATTGTAATCAATATAGATTCTGAATCCAAAACGGCCTACATTACGGATTGTGATTACAAGGATACAAGAATGGGACATAGGCCTTTCAGTGGCAGATGATAAGAAATAAATAAGTCTTACCTTCGGATCTTGCAGGCTTCATCACAGGGCACTCTACTGCTATGACCATACTCCGAAGGAAGCGCATACCAACGGGTTCTCACTAGAAAATCTGGCGCCATGAGAATCAGGAGATATTAGTCGAGAGGCTCGATGTCCGGGCCTGCAATCGGGGCGGCTTAAAACCTTAATCTGTTAGGGAAATCAGAGGTGTAACTCTTAAAACTCCTGGATTTTATTTAGAATAGCAAATGTCTCAGCAGCTGTTTAATGCCTTCAGAATTATTCCTTTTTCTTTGGAAAGCAACCAAGGTCAGTAGAATTCGCCTCCTTTTGGCTGACACTTATTCACAGAGCGCACACTAACAATGAACAATTTGGCATTCCAGTAGCCTTTATTGGCATATCACGATTCCGTTTAAATAAATTATCGACCGATTTAAAGAACATATATACATATTTGTCATTTTTAATGCTGCATGAACCAGGCGCAAAACCTATGTGGTTTTTGATGAGTAGTAGAATGCGATACTCAACAAAAAAAATCAAAACACACAAAACAATCAATATACTTGCAAAACTAGGGGCCAAATATAATAAAACTGTGTTTTTCGTTTTTCTCTCTGACGTGAGGATTTTTTAAAGGACTTTGAAATTCCAAAGATATAATTCATACAAAAACTTATTTAAAAATTCAGCGCAATGTAGAATATCAATACGTAAACGAAATGAAAGATAAAATTCTGCAGAATTAAAAAAGGAACAGTCCAGCGCCTTCGTCTTGGCCTGCAATTTAAGCGTAGAATACGTGGTATGGTTGAGAGCATATCCAAATCAAAAACGAAAGCACACACTAAGAAAAAATATCGATAACAAAAGCGATAAAATTATCAATAGCAAAATCGGTAAAAACATCGATGAGAATATCAATATCAAAATCGATAATAATATCGATAGCAAAATCAATAGCGAAATCGACAAAAATATCGATAACAAAATCGATTACAAAATCTATCAAAAAATCGATTACAAAGTCGATAATAAGATCGGTCACTTCGCTCGCTTTTCGTTATAATAGAATTTGTCTATCTTTGCGGTTTCCAATTTCAATTTTTTTAATTTATTATGCTGAAAGTTTTGTTATTATTACGTGCTACTCCCATAATAAACTGGGTATATATACCACCAATTTTACTTATTTACTTATACATATATGTGTGTATGATAAGATGCACAATCCATGGTGACGCAGTTTAATTTGCGTTAAACACACATACATATATTAGTACATATTTTTATAATTCTGATGAGGGTGCAATACTAGCCCCGAAGGCTAAATTAATTGACAAAATACATTTCAATTGGCTCGGAGATATCGCCTTTGGTTGCATCTTTAAAAACCGATAAAAATATCGATAGCAAAATCGATAAAAATATCGATAACAAAATCCATCAATAATCGATAATAAAATCGACAACAAAGTCGATAACAAAATCGATTACAAAATCGATAACAAAATCAATAAAAATATCGTTAACAAAATCGACAAAAAATATCAATAACAAAATCGATACAAATATCGATAATTATTTCGATAAGTTCCGAAAATATCGATAACAAAATCAATAACAATATCGATACAAATTTTCATAACAAAATCGATAGAAAACCGACAAAATATCGATTATTACATCGATAAGTCCCGAGAATCCCGAAAATCTCTAAAATCCCTAAATAGTTCCCAGATTGAGTCTCTGTGCCTCTATCAATATCCTTTCCTCTAAAACTACCTTTATTTTAATCTTTCTTCCTCTATATTCCGCTATACTTTTATCGGTGTCCTCATCCTCATCTTTTTCTTCATATTTATCTTTGTTTTTATTTTTATGTTTATCATATTCTTCATACTCATATTTCCCTTCACCTTTCCCTTATATAAATAAAGTGTTTAAATTTACCTTGGTCTTCGTTTTTGCCCTTATCTTTACACAACTTTGTTTTTATTTTTATTTTTATCTTTGCTTTATGCATACATATATGTATGTACATATATAATATATATAGGCATACATATATTACTAAAAAATAGAAACAGATCTACATTAACTGCAATCGTATGCACGTACAGTATGTATTTACATATGTACATATGTAGGTCATAAATATTGCGCCATCTGTTTACCAAAAGCCGAAATATGTACTTACGCACACAAACATACTTTTTGTCTCCTTCCCTCACTCCCAACGCATGCTGGTGTTTACAAAACGATGACGAAGAGATTTTGTATGGGAAATCATTTATGCCGACATATTTGAATCAAATAAACATACTTAAAGGATATCAACCAATGCTTCCTATATACCAAACGACAGGAGAACTCTTGAATTTTTGATTAAAGGAAACAGAAAAAAATCATTCGTGCGGTTTTCGAGTATTTTGGTAATAAAAAAAAAAAATTGCAAATTTTTTCAACTTTTTTTTAAAATGCTCAATATTGGTTGAATTTATGTAAAATCCGTACACGATAATATTTCAAATCATAAGCTGCTGGATCACTTTAAAGGCTCAAAATTTACCCCAAAATAAACCAATGTTTACTCTTTACGACAAAAACCGAATTGGTTACTCACAAAAATGAATCTGTCGATAGGTTTGCAATTTTATCTTTGAAACTCCACACTTTTCTTTGAAATCGCTTCATTAGTTCTCGTGAAGCTCTAGAAATTACAACTACAACATTTCAGCATAGCCTCCATATCGAAACGTAAGACGTATTCTACGTCAAAAAAATTGGTTTACAAGGACGAATAGGTATTAAAAATGTCCTTATAATATTTTTTTATCCTAAACAAATAAAGTAAGAACGATGAAATTGGATAATGAAGTCGTCCATATGAGCAAATCTAACGAGTTGTTAATTTTAGTGTCGTTTCCTTGTTCTCGCCAGAAAAAGCACTAAAGCATTCGTCTTGCATATAAAAATTTAAATCAATGAAGTTCCAGAAACAAGTATAATAAACAATAATTAAAGTATTAAAACAAGTTTAGCTTCAAAACTAGTGTGCCACCAAATAAAAAAAAAAGAAAAGGAAATTCGTTCCAAAATAAATAAAAAAAGACATTGAGTAAAAGTTGACTATGATTTGAGAAACTAAAATTCCATTTTTACAAATTTTATTCGCACACTCGAATTTCATTCCAAAATTGTTATAAACATACATGAAGAAAGTAATAAATGTTCATAAGGAATACTTTGTAAAAATCTTCCATGCCAATATTTAATTACTTTTAAATAATATGGCTTTAAAGTTAAGGCGTGCGAGTAAACTCGTTAGTTCACTGTGTAGGTGCCACGAGGCGTACACGTTACATACACAACTACGGGTAGATATGTATATGAGCACGAGTGGTTATTTTTACTTTTTTAGTATATCTATATAATGCATATCTAAGATAAGTGCAGGCAATTTAGAAGTAAAGTTAGCTCTGCGTGCGTAAATTAGTAAATTTTTGATGGTTTCTTTTCGATTATTTTGAAAAATTAATCGGTTAATCGCTGGATTAATCGAAAGGAAAATTTCGACACAATTAAATCGTTAACCGAATGAAAATTACCTATTACAATCGGTTATTCGATTAATCGTGCCATCACTATATACAAATAAATATCTTTTCTAAAGGGAGAGGTAGATTATCGAATTTCGATGCCTCTTCTACTCCCATAAATGTACAGCAGTGGTCTCAGTTCTTGCGCAAGTCTCACTAAAAATGTTTAGCTTCTAACAGAAGAGTACCAACAATCCCCAAAAATAAGTAGCTGGTTATATTTAAAAGGATTTCATCAACTTTTTGAAAAACAATGGCAAGTAGTTACAGTCAAAATAAAGTGGACTCTAAGGTTGGTTCTTTTTGACAGATATCTCATGGAAAGTTATGTCAAAAAGCTGCTTTTAACTTTAGAGTCAACTTTTTTTACCAAAAATACGGGACAATGTGTCATACAATCGAAACGTGTTCCTTTTCCACATTTCATCTCAACCGAAGTCAGGAACGTTCTTACTTCTTTCCAGTTTCATTACAAACAAAATTTTCCACTTATATTTGTTGTTGCTTTTTCGCTTTCAACATCATAGTTGTTATTACCGTTGTTCGATATTACCATTTTATGAGTTCTTTTTATTGCACCGCCTGCTGCGCAGAAATTTTCATAGCAAAGCCAGCCGCTCAAGTAAATAGTTGAAAATTGCTCAAACCCTTGATGGCTCTCTGGATGCCGCAAGCTTCACTTAAGCTACGAAAAATTATGTCTAGTACTTGAGAATGCTTTAGTGGCTAACGTTGTGTAGTGGGCTTATGTATAGCAGATTGGCGGCATAAAATGAATGCCGTTAAGTTAACTCACTATGGTATATGAGAAAATTGTGGGGAACAAATAAATTAGCAGCAGGCAGCGACTAAACTTTGAGTTTGATTTTCAGCAAATATGTGCTTCTTAGTATTAATCAGTGACATTTTAACTAGCGCGAAAAATATAGGATTTTAATTACGCTGAGAAAAAAACTAAGTACATTCGCAATTACTTTTAGTAGTATAATAATTAAAGTAGTATAAATTAAAAATATTAGTAGTTCAAATTTTAATTGAATTCACTCAAAAGATTACATTTATCAGAGCAATAAAATTTAAAATTAAGCTATTGAAATCTCTTTTGGGATATGATGGGCTTGGCGCTACCGTCATTGCATTTGTTTTTTTTTTTTAAATCCTGCACTCCTTTGCATTTATCAAGCCATCAGAGTAGCGTTCTCTACCTTTTCATGTAGCTTTCAAAAATTCATGCTTTTTCTTTGCCAACTTGTCGTTAGCCTACTACTTACTATTTGCTGCACGAGTTCCTTTACCTTCAACTTCCTGCCATAATCACTTACTAACTACTGAAATCAAGCAAAATTCATATTTTGAGGAAGTCCATTTTTTATTTATTTACTTATTTATGTCTGAGATGCATATTTATTAGTGTCCGACCGAAGGTTCAGCCTGGCTTCGGTATTCGACTTATTCAGCTGATTTTTTATCTTCGGCAATTCACAAGGTGTTGTATTTGTCGTAAAGTGACATTATTTCACGTTGTTGTTTCGTGTCTCTAGAATTGCTACAGAAATGTCGTAAAATAGTGGGCCATTTACATAACAGTGAATCAGTCAGCAGATATTTGAAATCCTATTAGCAATTATTACATTTACCAACACATAAATTAATACAAGATCTTCCAACTAGATGAAATAGGTTCTTTGCTATTTAGAAAAGGCTCTTAGAGCAAAAACTGACGAATAATATAGGTTTGTATAGTAACTTCTCCATTAAAACATTGCAGCAAGAGCGTA
Organism: Rhagoletis zephyria; assembly: GCF_001687245.7. Taxonomy (NCBI): domain Eukaryota; kingdom Metazoa; phylum Arthropoda; class Insecta; order Diptera; family Tephritidae; genus Rhagoletis; species Rhagoletis zephyria. The sequence goes on along the minus strand of NW_016162425.1, from coordinate 9,078 downwards.
AAAGTAAAATAGAGCATTAAATTTGAGAAGAGGAGAAAACTAGCAGAAATGTTGTTAATCACAGAACTAGTACAAACTTGCAAGTGAATAGTTGTCGCACCGTTTTGATATTCTGCTGTAAACATTTTACTATTTATAAATCAGTTTTAAACTCTTTGCTTTACACGCAAGCACTTACACAGTCCAGTACATCATTAATATTTTGATTTCCACTCATTTTACATTTGTTTGTGCTAAACCAATTCAACAAATGGCAGCTGTTGACATTTAGCAGCTTTTTAATTTTGAGTATTGATTTTATGAAAGTTCTTAAAATATTTTCAACGCTAAGACTGCACTTTTTTGAGTTTATTTTTAACTATGTATGCTTGTAAGGTGTTCCTTTTATTTAAAAAATAATAAAAATAGTTTTTTAAGAAATACAAAATCACAAACTTATTATTTTTGAAACGTAAAACTTAATTTTAATGTTTCAGCTTCAACTTCGGTGTTTGGCCGAATATTGTATGGGACCTAATATTAGGCTTCGGCTTCGGTCAAAATTCCAGCTTCGGTCGGACACTAATATTTACATAAAATAAAATCTAACATATAAAAAAGAAATAACCGGAAATTTTCAACTTTTTGCACAAAAATTACCAACCAGCAAGGCAGCAAGTAAGGAACATAAAAGCAAAATAGTAATTTTCGGTAAAGATATAAATATGTGTGTACATTAGGGTGGTCCAAAAAAAGTGTAAAATGTTAAGCTCTCACCTCCTAGAATTCGCATAAATGGAAAAAAGAATACCCGCATATTTTTGTTTTTAAAACAAATGATATGCTCATAATCCCATGAAGTTTTCCATAAATTTTGCATTGGGGAAAAACACGTTTTCATAGAAATGGTATAGAATTCAATATTTTTTGATCGAAAGACTGAGTTTCTTTTTAGAAGACTTCTAATGGCAATACCCAATTGTTTATTTAACCATTTTCTTATACTAACTATTTTTTATAGGTCCCCAATAATCCCAAAATAAATCAATGGGGACCCATCAAAAATCGTTAGTGTTAAAAATGAGAAAACAAAAAATTGGGTATAATTATATTGATTTTCAAGAATTCTATACCGTTTCTATGAAAAAGTGTTTTTTACCATATAAATATAATTTTTTTAAGCGAAAAATATGGGTATTATTTTTTCCATTTAGATAAATCCTAGGGGGTGAGAGCTTAATATTTTAGTCTTTTTTTTTGACCACCTTATTGTACGTACATAAGTACTACATACGGTTGTAATGGCTATTTTCCAACCGGTAAATGCTAGTTTTAAGTCCATTTAGGCGCCTGCTACATGATATATGTATAAAGACACACAGTCGCACACATATACATACATAGTATACAGACAACATACAGCAAGACACGTGTAGCTAATACTTTATTTCCTCAATTTTCTGCATGTACAATTTGTAAATATAGAATTTTCTCCAAAATGACCACTCAACCTGCTTCTACTACCACTGCTTGCACAGCTGAGAGCTTTAGCTAAATGGGCTGATTTTTCGAAAATGATGCACTTAAGCAAATAGTCATTCAGTGGCAAGTATTTACATGCATGCATAACTTAATAGAGCCATTGCAACAGCCTGCTGTGTGCACACACATTTATGGCAGCCATGTGACATACACACAGCACTTACATATGTACATATGTACGAACATATGTACATACACAGCCATATCTTTCCATGTTACGTATCCGCCATTTCTTTTTTTTTTTTTTTTTTTTAGTAAGCAACTCTTGCATTGCCAATTTCAAATCTACCTTGCCGTATGTGTTTATTCATATTTAAAGAGCATTTTAAGTGCTGTATGATTCATCTACATCAGGTTCATTTAACTTCATCATCAGCCTTAACTTTTATTTGTAAGGCGCGTTTTATATCTCTTGCTAAAATATTCACTAACTGATACTCTTTTGGCACTTTTGTTCCTACTGCTGTTTTGTTTTTTTTTTTAGTATATTTACGGGTGTGCTGCTAAAATAATAAATGGAGACCGTTCGCAGTCCGATTAACGAGGCAATGACTCATCTCGTAAAATCGCCTGAAGGCCATCCTAACCATCCCAGCTAACCCGTCAGCCATGAATTTACTTGCAATATCGATGTGACCTAATACCCATATAACACTAACTAATAAATATTATTTTTAAGCATAACATGCCTGGGGACACGTCCTTGATTGCCGTTTACTTAGATATCAGCGTAGATGCTGATTAATTACACCATCAAACGACTCCTAGTTTTAGGGCAACTATCTCCAGGTGAAAATGTCGCTGTGATCTGGCAGCTAATAATTGAGAGATTGATGCAGAATTCCCGACATAACGTGCCTCCATCGAACCTTCTATCCAGTTACTGTTTCCTAGCCACTTACCGTTTAAGGCAAAACTGCTTGTAGCCAATTTCATCGTTCCTCCAAATGCTGAAAGAACTGAGCACTTCAGATTATCTGCACAAAGGCGTGCTACAGCGGCTTTACATACCTACAAACTTTCGGCTTGGGTGGGCATGTCTTAACTTGTCATGAGGTCTGGGTAATTTAAAAAAAAAAATTAACAAAAACTTAAGTCTGCTAAGGCTTCACGATGCTAAGAAAATGAACCCGGAATATATAAAATAAAACATAACATAATATAATACATAACATAAAGACTTCTGTTGTACTTTGGTTGGAGTCTCCGTCATTCCGAGTCAAATTGTTTTCGGTGTTGTGTCATCCCTAATGTAATTTTTCATTAAAATTAAAGCGTAGAATGAAACATACTGCAGCACTTACAGAAAATCCAAACAGAACAGAGAGTTCTTACATTCGTGTTGATAAGTACATATTTGTTACCTTTTTTTCTATGTATCGATATTATTCAAGGAATGAAACCGATTCAAAATAACGTTCCGGTTTGGGTTTCGGTTTTGCCAAGTGTTTCGGTTTCAGCTTTGGTTTCGTTCTTCAAAATTTATTTCAGTTTTAGTTTCGCTTTCGTTCCGGTTTCGGTTTTGGGATAAAAACATGAAAACAAGTTTGACAAAAAAAAAATATTTATTAAATAAATATGTTACCTTCCAAAGTTTGTTTTGGGCGAAATTAAGCATTGTGAGTAATTTAAATTTATATAAAGAAAACACTTCCACCATATTTGCTTAGATCTAAATGCAGAAATTGGTTTATTTTTATATTTATTATATAATGAGTGTTCTTGCTGATAGGTATTTGATGTACATACATATAAGTATGTGTGATTTTCACAGAAATTGTGTTGATACTATTTAAATCACAATGTCTTAAACGTTGAAGAAAGAAAATTAAAAATTACAGTTCACTGATAATATTAACACTAGATTATTTCCCTAACAATCCGAATCGGATCCGGTAATTAGAGAATAAGAGGAAGATTTTCTTTCAAAAATGGAACAAAGTCCAGAAGTACGGGAACGCAAAAAACCACAAATCATGCCCACAATTCGAGAAACAGCTGATTCACGTTGTTCTTGTTTTTGTCACTTATACCATGTTCTGACCGACATCGAAAACATGTTTTCGTTGATAAAACTGGTTTTTGACCTAAAACTTGTGTTTTCGTCCATGTAATATCTGTCAAACGAAAACCAGCTTTCGCTGAAAACTACTTGAAAACTTACGTTCCACTCATTCCAATCGATGTCTTGACTAGTTTTTTTCGATTATTTATCGAAGTGGAAGTCATATTTTATCATCTTTAATACGCCATTTCGGATTTATTGTTAATTGCCTGGCCAAAGCAAAATAAGAATGAAAGTTAAAGGTAGTAAATGAAAGGAAAATGAAGGAAAAGTGTTTTGGTTTTGTTTTTGTGTAGCAAAACTGCATTCAAAAGATGTAAGAAATGTCAACGAAAACACTAACAACCGGTGTGAACAGCCTTCAGCCCACAATCCCAAAACTCGTTTTTAAAGTGTTTTCGTTGTCGGTCAGAACATGGTATTAAATGCAAACACTTGAAAATTGAATTTTGGTTTGATTTTAAGTATAAAGATTGAAAGTACATCAAGAGGCCATTCACTATTCCACAAAGGCACCAAGTAAATGCAGACAACATGTAAAGACAATACAGCTGATATACACTTTGACACTTTATCCATTTTTACCTGGAGAAAAAGTCGGGTTTTTTCGGGCAGGAAGAAGAAGACACTTACGATCCAATACGTTCCAATTTTTGCTCGCTATTACCCATTTTGTTGAGTACAGGAATGATTTCTGGGCTATTTTGGGCACACGCGGGCTCCCGCATTGCATACGGGAAAGAAACTACTTAAATATAATCAATCGATTATCGATTCATAACAACAAAGTCATCAGCAGATACACAGCACCAGATTCACTTAAATGTTTCCTTTTTGCTGTAAAATTGAAGATGTATGAAAACTAAAATATAATTGTTATTTTCGTCAAATATTTACTACATAATTATGAATTCCCTTCATTTATGTGCCCTTTACAACTATATATGTGAAAATTAAAATCAAAGTGACTTCTTCCAAATAACCGATGCCAGATCGGAGATTTAATTTACTAGGCACCATTTTAGTAGCTTTTTGCGAAAAGTTACCTTGCAATACTTATTTACTACTTAACAAGAATTTTAGCAAAATATTACTGATTTTGGTTAAATAAATCATTTATTTAAATTTTAAAATAAATTTTTATTTATTATTTTTATAAATTTCTGGAAACCGATTGAAACCTGTGATTGAAACGGTTTCGGTATCGTTTCTTTTCAGGTCAAGATAACGGTTACGGTTTCGGTTTCGGTTTTGAAAAACGAAACGATTTTAAACGGTTACCGTTGCGGTTTGGGTTTCGGTTTCATTCCTTGATATTATTACCGATATTTCTTTTAATATAGTACGGGACAGTTCGTTGAATTTTTTTAAATATTGCACAAATTTATTTGAAATTACACGAGTTTTGTTAAAGAATGAACCATATCTTTATTAGAAAAATAACCAAAATCAAATAACAAAAAAAATTATATGTTAAAACTTGTCCACTGTATGTGTGGTGGTGGTTTATTCATTTCGTTATAAAAATGTTGTTTTAATTTGTTGTTATCGATATAATTATCGGCAAATTTATCGATATCGAAACAAATTATCGACATATTTAAAAATATATGTACATGTACATCGTAGGAGTCAACTTTTAAAGTATTTATCGAAACATTTTTCGATATCGTTACCGATGTATTTAAAGGAATCGTCATTAACATATTTTTCTCGTTTTTATTAATGTTTTTATCATGTGTATAAAGTTAGCGAAACAACATGAAGAAAAAAATGTCGCATATACCTATGAATTTGCCGTTTTTTTGCCGTT
>NW_016162425.1:0-3654 GCF_001687245.7 Rhagoletis zephyria | reverse complement strand
CTAAAATAATAAATGGAGACCGTTCGCAGTCCGATTAACGAGGCAATGACTCATCTCGTAAAATCGCCTGAAGGCCATCCTAACCATCCCAGCTAACCCGTCAGCCATGAATTTACTTGCAATATCGATGTGACCTAATACCCATATAACACTAACTAATAAATATTATTTTTAAGCATAACATGCCTGGGGACACGTCCTTGATTGCCGTTTACTTAGATATCAGCGTAGATGCTGATTAATTACACCATCAAACGACTCCTAGTTTTAGGGCAACTATCTCCAGGTGAAAATTTCGCTGTGATCTGGCAGCTAATAATTGAGAGATTGATGCAGAATTCCCGACATAACGTGCCTCCATCGAACCTTCTATCCAGTTACTGTTTCCTAGCCACTTACCGTTTAAGGCAAAACTGCTTGTAGCCAATTTCATCGTTCCTCCAAATGCTGAAAGAACTGAGCACTTCAGATTATCTGCACAAAGGCGTGCTACAGCGGCTTTACATACCTACAAACTTTCGGCTTGGGTGGGCATGTCTTAACTTGTCATGAGGTCTGGGTAATTTAAAAAAANTGAATTTACTTGCAATATCGATGTGACCTAATACCCATATAACACTAACTAATAATTATTATTTTTAAGCATAACACGCCTGGGGACACGTCCTTGATTGCCGTTTACTTAGATATCAGCGTAGATGCAGATTAATTACACCATCAAACGACTCCTAGTTTTAGGGCAACTATCTCCAGGTGAAAATGTCGCTGTGATCTGGCAGCTAATAATTGAGAGATAGATGCAGAATTCCCGACATAACGTGCCTCCATCGAACCTTCTATCCAGTTACTGTTTCCTAGCCACTTACCGTTTAAGGCAAAACTGCTTGTAGCCAATTTCATCGTTCCTCCAAATGCTGAAAGAACTGAGCACTTCAGATTATCTGCACAAAGGCGTGCTACAGCGGCTTTACATACCTACAAACTTTCGGCTTGGGTGGGCATGTCTTAACTTGTCATGAGGTCTGGGTAATTTAAAAAAAAAAATTAACAAAAACTTAAGTCTGCTAAGGCTTCACGATGCTAAGAAAATGAACCCGGAATATATAAAATAAAACACAACATAATATAATACATAACATAAAGACTTCTGTTGTACTTTGGTTGGAGTCTCCGTCATTCCGAGTCAAATTGGTTTTCGGTGTTGTGTCATCCCTAATGTAATTTTTCATTAAAATTAAAGCGTAGAATGAAACATACTGCAGCACTTACAGAAAATCCAAACAGAACAGAGAGTTCTTACATTCGTGTTGATAAGTACATATTTGTTACCTTTTTTTCTATGTATCGATATTATTCAAGGAATGAAACCGATTCAAAATAACGTTCCGGTTTGGGTTTCGGTTTTGCCAAGTGTTTCGGTTTCAGCTTTGGTTTCGTTCTTCAAAATTTATTTCAGTTTTAGTTTCGCTTTCGTTCCGGTTTCGGTTTTGGGATAAAAACATGAAAACAAGTTTGACAAAAAAAAAATATTTATTAAATAAATATGTTACCTTCCAAAGTTTGTTTTGGGCGAAATTAAGCATTGTGAGTAATTTAAATTTATATAAAGAAAACACTTCCACCATATTTGCTTAGATCTAAATGCAGAAATTGGTTTATTTTTATATTTATTATATAATGAGTGTTCTTGCTGATAGGTATTTGATGTACATACATATAAGTATGTGTGATTTTCACAGAAATTGTGTTGATACTATTTAAATCACAATGTCTTAAACGTTGAAGAAAGAAAATTAAAAATTACAGTTCACTGATAATATTAACACTAGATTATTTCCCTAACAATCCGAATCGGATCCGGTAATTAGAGAATAAGAGGAAGATTTTCTTTCAAAAATGGAACAAAGTCCAGAAGTACGGGAACGCAAAAAACCACAAATCATGCCCACAATTCGAGAAACAGCTGATTCACGTTGTTCTTGTTTTTGTCACTTATACCATGTTCTGACCGACATCGAAAACATGTTTTCGTTGATAAAACTGGTTTTTGACCTAAAACTTGTGTTTTCGTCCATGTAATATCTGTCAAACGAAAACCAGCTTTCGCTGAAAACTACTTGAAAACTTACGTTCCACTCATTCCAATCGATGTCTTGACTAGTTTTTTTCGATTATTTATCGAAGTGGAAGTCATATTTTATCATCTTTAATACGCCATTTCGGATTTATTGTTAATTGCCTGGCCAAAGCAAAATAAGAATGAAAGTTAAAGGTAGTAAATGAAAGGAAAATGAAGGAAAAGTGTTTTGGTTTTGTTTTTGTGTAGCAAAACTGCATTCAAAAGATGTAAGAAATGTCAACGAAAACACTAACAACCGGTGTGAACAGCCTTCAGCCCACAATCCCAAAACTCGTTTTCAAAGTGTTTTCGTTGTCGGTCAGAACATGGTATTAAATGCAAACACTTGAAAATTGAATTTTGGTTTGATTTTAAGTATAAGGATTGAAAGTACATCAACAGGCCATTCACTATTCCACAAAGGCACCAAGTAAATGCAGACAACATGTAAAGACAATACAGCTGATATACACTTTGACACTTTATCCATTTTTACGGGAAAGAAACTACTTAAATATAATCAATCGATTATCGATTCACAACAACAAAGTCATCAGCAGATACACAGCACCAGATTCACTTAAATGTTTCCCTTTTGCTGTAAAATTGAAGATGTATGAAAACTAAAATATAATTGTTATTTTCGTCAAATATTTACTACATAATTATGAATTCCCTTCATTTATGTGCCCTTTACAACTATACATGTGAAAATGAAAATCAAAGTGACTTCTTCCAAATAACCGATGCCAGATCGGAGATTTAATTTACTAGGCACCATTTTAGTAGCTTTTTGCGAAAAGTTACCTTGCAATACTTATTTACTACTTAACAAGAATTTTAGCAAAATATTACTGACTTTGGTTAAATAAATCATTTATTTCAAATAAATTTTTATTTATTATTTTTATAAATTTCTGGAAACCGATTGAAACCTGTGATTGAAACGGTTTCGGTATCGTTTCTTTTCAGGTCAAGATAACGGTTACGGTTTCGGTTTCGGTTTTGAAAAACGAAACGATTTTAAACGGTTACCGTTGCGGTTTGGGTTTCGGTTTCATTCCTTGATATTATTACCGATATTTCTTTTAATATAGTACGGGACAGTTCGTTGAATTTTTTTAAATATTGCACAAATTTATTTGAAATTACACGAGTTTTGTTAAAGAATGAACCATATCTTTATTAGAAAAATAACCAAAATCAAATAACAAAAAAAATTATATGTTAAAACTTGTCCACTGTATGTGTGGTGGTGGTTTATTCATTTCGTTATAAAAATGTTGTTTTAATTTGTTGTTATCGATATAATTATCGGCAAATTTATCGATATCGAAACAAATTATCGACATATTTAAAAATATATGTACATGTACATCGTAGGAGTCAACTTTTAAAGTATTTATCGAAACATTTTTCGATATCGTTACCGATGTATTTAAAGGAATCGTCATTAACATATTTTTCTCGTTTTTATTAATGTTTTTATCATGTGTATAAAGTTAGCGAAACAACATGAAGAAAAAAATGTCGCA
>NW_016162424.1:29503-43256 GCF_001687245.7 Rhagoletis zephyria | reverse complement strand
GTAAAAACCTGTAAAACTGTCAAATAATAAAATTGCTCTCTTGAAAGAGAGAAGCAAGCNTCGTTTTTTATATTTATTACTAATACTACACACCTTGGGTAACCCGGTTTTACAAGATTTGACAGAAAATATAATTTCAAGTTGGAAAACTAAGCCAGTAAAGTCATGAGACTGAGTACCTATGTACATTAAAAAATACATATGTACGTGTTTAAAGTGACAGAGCTCGGAAGCGAACATCACCTTCATAGAACATTTAGTGCTTGTCATAAGAGGCACATATCTAATTATTTAAATTGTCCTTACATTAGTTGCGTTCCAGATAACTTCGTGTAAAAACCTGTAAAACTGTCAAATAATAAAATTGCTCTCTTGAAAGAGAGAAGCAAGCGAGAAAAAATAAAAGTCACCTGGAACGCGAAAAACCACTTTTCCTGTAACTACTCCCTTTGTTTCAATGTTAAGCGCCATGGAGACGATCAAATATCTTGTCAACCGGCTCGCGTTTTGCTTGACAAAAAACAATCGCACTTGCCTTCTGATCGTCGTGGTCAGTAAGTGCGCGAACAAGAAAAAGAAATAGCTTGTTGAATTAACGCGTTTATTTGAGAGTTTGCGGGCAAGACACGAGCCAATCTCACACATATGCAATGCTTGACGTATTTATTTGATTGTCTCCGTGGCGCTTAATGTTCTTTGCTATATGTTTTTGTTTACAAATGCAACCCTGCCTATCGTTTGGCACTTTTCATGAACTTGCAGGAAGAAAAACTTCGGACTAAAATCTGCAACTTCTGACTGAGATAGAGAGCAAGTTACTCACACAAAAGTGGTTTGACTTGCAGGTTTTTTTGGCACCTGGAACGCTTTCCAGCAAAAAAAACCTGCAAATCGTGAATATCGTGAGCATCTGGAATGCAACCCGGTTTTCCATTCAGTATATATAAATAGGCCAAACACTAACATATGTGTAAGCGCCAATCTATTATTATTATTATACATAAATATTTAATTTAAAGAAATTCGGGCATGTGCTGCAAATCGTACGATTTGAAATCGGTGCGATTTTCAAAACCCACTTTGGAGATTTCTCAGCAAAATGGCAAATTTTGACACTGAATCGCCGTTTCCATTTGAAATAGTTATTACTTTCTTTAAAAATATTCAAAAATTGTTTGCAAATTGTTCCAAAATTTGGCATATTGTGAATATCTGACGTATGGTGGATTTACCAGGCCTAAAGCCACACTGATAAGGTGAATCAGCTCGTCGACGATGGGCTTTAGGCTTTCACACAATGCACTCGATAAGATCTTGTAACCTATGCTTAGAAGACTGATCCCGCGGTAGTTGGCGCGAATGGCGGGGTCGCGTTTCTTGTGGTTTGGGCAGAGCATACCAAAATTCCAGTCGTCCGGGCTGCGTGCATGCATCTTATTAACTCCTCGCCGCCGCACTTGAATAGCTCGGCTGGCAGGTTGTCAGCTCCTGCAGCTTTGTTGTTTTTCAAGCGCGCTATTGGTATTCGTACCTCGTCATAGTCAAGTGGTGGTCTGTCGACTGCATCATCATCGACCGGAAGTTCGGGTTCGTCTTTTCCGCAGATTTCAGTGATGCTACCATTCATTAGGATGGAAGAGTGTTCCCTCCATAATTTAAGTACGTTCTGGACATCAGTCACTAGGTCGCCATTGCTGTTCTTACAAGAGTTCGCCCTGGTCTTAAAACCTTCTGTAAGTCGCCTAACTCTCTGATGAACTTTTCGGCGTTTTTCCTGTCTTCCAGCATTTCAAACTCTTCGCACTCATGATTCAATAATAAAAGGTTTGCTCAGAAAACAGTTTTCTCTTTTTTGGTAAAGGAATTAAGGGAGTGTCAAAACTCGAATGTCTATAGTTAGCAAACCTTTTGTTATTGAATCGTGCTTCGCACCATGATAAAAATATAGTAAGGTATAACCGCTGAGAGTCACTTTTAAAATTCTTGACGTTTCCAAACAATTTAATTTTTAAATTTACTCACAAACTCACACACACATTTTCATTTTCAATCTCAAGCAACAACAATTTCGAACAATTTCAATTTTTTATTTTCACTTTTATATGATTTTAAAATGTTGGCAAACTTCAAAAAAAAATATGGCCGACAAATTGAGAGAACGGTTATACCCAAGGCACATAAATACAGGTAGAAGCCAAAATGACGTTGCTCTCATGAGAACCAAACCTTTAAACTTCAACTTGTTTTTTTTTTATTTCCTATATTTCGTTACGCTTTGGATGTCATATCGTTGTTTTTTTTTTGAATGTTCGTTAATAACAAATTTTAATTTGCATTTGAATTTTTGTAGTGTTGTGCGGTTTATACTTAGTGTATGTGTTAAAAATGCAACACCTGAAGCGTTGTTTTTTATGTGGTGTTAAATATAAGGCAGATACCACTAATTTTTTAACGTGCCTCAATGTCCTTCGCGTAAGGAACGTTGCGAAAGCAGCTGTGGGCAGAGCTGCAGTGAAATGCCTTGCTGTGCGTTAAACATTTTAAAGAAGAAGATTCCACAAATACACCGGGAGGTACAGGAAAGGCACGTTTGAAGCCAAGTGCTGTTCCTATGACCCTTATGCCGAAAAGTCCCTCCAACAACACTGCAACTCATAAAACAAAAACAGAAAACAACATACACGTTTTATCAAATTTTAACTAAAGAAAATAAATAAATAAGAATAAACTTCAAATATACTTAAAAACGTCAACCAGTGAAATGTATTTTTTTATTTTTCCTTACACACGCTCATTTTTATTTTTACTCTCCCGAAAACTTTGACTTTTGTAGGTTTGACGTCAAATTGGCTTCTACCTGTTTTATTGTACTATGGTTCTACCTTGCTATGTTTTTATCATGCTTCGCACTCTCACTCTCACTCACGGCCTCTCTCTTCGTATTGCGGCAAATACGTCTCGCTTTCCTCTTCAGCTCTATTGACAACAATCAGTATTCAGGCGTTTTCGACGACGCTAATTACAAATCCATAGTCAGATTAAAGAAATTCAAGATGGCGAATACAAAATGGTGAGCAAAAGTGCATATAGTCTTTTGTTTAACTTTGGGCAGCCATTTTTTCGACCTTCTTGGTTTTTCCAAATTCGTATCACATAGTCAGTGAAGTTTCATTATACGAATTTTCAGCTTAATTGGGCTAACCGTTTGCGAGATATTAATTTTTTCCCGTTTTTCGTTGATTTGGAACCACTGTGGGCCGTTGATACATAAAAAATGTCAACTTGGATAAAGATCTAGAATTGAGCATTAGCAACCCAATTCGATTAAAGAACCATCCAATTCCTCTTGCTAGCGAACTCCTAAGAGGCGGATCTTCTAGAATCTAGATGGTTAAAAAAAGGGGATTTTGCCGACATATGCAACTGAAGCGCTGAGCTATAGTTTAATAAAGTCTTGATAACAAATATCCCTACTGATATTTGATTGAAATGTTTTTAGAATTTTGATTGGTAATAGCAAAAATATGGTTCATTATGCTCTAAAAATAATCTGTGTGGAAGATGATAATTTTTGGTCAATATCTTAGGCTCGCCCTTGTCCATCAAAGTTCATGTGCTAAAAAAAAATGTTTAGCTTACTTCGATTTTCTCAATATACCAAATTATGTAGGACTAATACTTTCGAAGATACTTGCAATTTTAGTAAAAAAATATTTTTTTGTATTTTTTTTATTTTTATTTTTCCGTACATTGAACTTTGATGGACCCGGGTGAGCCCAAGATTTTGACCAAAAAACTCAGTGCGTGTAGTCCCTACCCGCGTAAGAAGTGAAACTTAATAGAGGAAATGCCAGAAAGAAAGAAATTTGCGATAAACATACACATATAACTACATATTTTCTAATATAAAAAAAAAATTGATTTAAAATTTTTTTTAACGACCTTTAACTTTTTATAACCAACTGCAAAGTTTAATTATTATGAAATGTTTTATTTCAATATTTCTGGAAAAAAACCGCATTCATGGTAGCCGCTCCTACCATTAACCATTTCCGGGAACGAAAAATTACACTTTCACTTCAAAAATGTTCCTCTTTTACAAAGAGCATAGTGAATCATATCGAGCCCTAACCGCCAAAATAACGTAAGCGACATTTTTTTCAAAATTTTCTTTTTGATGCAGAAATATTCCTAGAGCATGTTGATGCATTTCTGCATCAAAAAGAAAATTTTGAAAAAAATGTCGGTTACGTTATTTTGGCGGTTAGGGCTCGATATTTTTCTTATTACCAATCAAAATTCTAAAAAAGCGGATTTTTGGTCCACGCTAATTCATACATATGTACATACATGAATGTGTAAAATTAAGCAACAACAAAATATTAAGTGCTCCAGCAGAGAATAAGTCGTTAACTATAGTTATACGATTTTTAGTTTCATATTTAAAAGATCCAATAAATACAAATGAAAAAAATACTTGCACCTACACTAAACTTTCGCAACACTATTTTTGAATTTGGGCCTTTATTTTTTATATGAGGTTAGAATTTTGTGAAATAATGTAAATACACTATAGTCACTTAATTAAAAGAAGAAAAAAAACGACCAAAGGGAAATATCAAATGTGTATATTCGGAATAAGGGAAAGCTAAATCGTGGTAATTTTAAATCGAAACTACTAAATATACCTCAGAAAAAGGTGGCGTTGGCAGAACAATAATACTTCTAAATATCAAAATGATGTGTTTGTTGTACATTGGTGGCGTTTCTCGCTGCCATTGCGGGTATAATTTGTTATTGTAGTTTTTGTTTTTGCTCTACCGATACCACCTTATTACATTCGCCTTGATCCATTCCCTGTATATACATACATACGAGCGACTAACGCAAGAAAACTTGTAAATGAATAACGTAGCGTATGCGTAACATATGTACTTTGCAGAAAAATAAATAAAGTTACTCATACGCTCTGTCCGTCACAATAAGGGCATTTCGCTGTATGTATTAAAATGTTTTCTAACTTTAAAAACTATTTATACAGTTCCAACCGGTAGGTGAAGCTGGAGTCAAAATGGTCCGACTTGGTTCATATTTAGAAAGCTTGTTTACCATTAACTTATGTATGTATAAACAATAAAGGCAATTCGTAAATATAACAATTAAAATTAGTTTGTAACAAATTGTGCTTGTATTTTAATAAAAATAAATATGTAGTCAAAATTTAAAATGCTCCAACTCATCCCAGGTTGTTGCAATGTACTAAAGTTTGACCTATTTTTTTTTTTAATTTTTTTTTGTCAAATATCATACATTTATTGATAAACAAGAATATGAACAATGTTTATAATATTTTAACCCTTTAACTAGCCACTTGAGCGTGGCAGATTGAGGGTTAAATTGTTCTAATCGAGCGCATATTTAACAAAGAAAATCTTTTTAATCAATGCCGAACCGAACTTTTCAAGCCGAAGCGTACGATGGAAAAGCCCTCTCAGTGGAGCTCCATTTCAATGGAATGCTCACAAATAAAATGTCTTAAATATCGGCATCGAGTATCATTCCATTTGCCCACCTCCCTGAATCCCATTTCAACGCATAACTCATCGCCACGCCAATTATCTGGCATGTTGGGCAGCCAATTTGTATAATTGAATTCTGCTCCGGTGCTGTGCCAAATGTATTTATCAAGTTTTTTGTCAAACTTTCCAGAGGTCCAATATATGTAATCATTGCCAATATTTGGTTTATCGATGTAGCCTAAAATAGAAAAAAATGTTTAAAAGCCCATATGTTTCGAAAAATGAAACCCATAATCTTACCAATTTCTATAAAGAACTGTGTTAACTTCTCCATACGTTCCGCCGTATTCGGAGTGAAGAGCGTCATATTCATATTGCTGCAATACTGAACAGCATCGGACCATTTTAACTGTTAATTTTTAATGCACATTGGAAATTGTGTTTGAAATTGTTAAATAAGTACATACATACATATGAGCATACCAGAGTTGTAAAAAATGCATTAATTTTTTAATGCATAGAATTTTAATAATAATGTAAAAAATCAATGCATTAATTTTTGAAATTTAATGTAAATGAAAATTTAAATGCTCAAAAACATTGGAATAGTAAAGCAAGAAAATTGTCAAAACGATTTTATAAATGAGTGTGTTTCATTTAGTGTGTAAGTATGCATTTCCACATTTACATTAAACCGAAAATTCAATAAATAAAATGAAGCTGATTCTAATGAGATTTTAAATATTTTCATATTTACAGAAACTTTCATTTCAAAGATGTTGAGTTCTATCAAATATGGTAAATGCATACCAAAGGGTTAATTTCTTTGTTTACATTTTTTGCCATTACAGCCAGGTATGAGAGAGCTCGACTGAATTGTCACTTCTACCTTGTTGAATATGCCGTGATTGCACGCAAAATGTATTAAACAAGGTGTGATTGACAACTCAGTGCGGCTCTCTTTTAAGGTACTATAATGTCAAAAAGTATAAACAAACGAATTAACTCTTTGTGATGCATGTATCTTGTCAGCACTGATGCCCTAGGCTTTTATTTCGATTATAGTTTTGTTTTATTTACATTACTTACATTACATATATGTTGTCAATAAAATAAAACAAATTGTTTATAAAATCGTTTTAGCAATTTTCTTGTTTTTAATTGCCCAAGTTTTATGCTTTTGTGGGTTTATATTTATATTTAAATTTTTTATCCTAAACATTATTCGACACTTATAAAAGTATGATTTTATATTTGTTTCCAATTTTATATGTGAGCTTAACTCTAACAAATTTGATATTAAATTTTTTTCATGCGAAATAGTTTTCCATTAAAGACTTTGCTTCGAGCGGTTTTAATTTAAGCTCTTCCATACTTGCTTGCATGGTTTTAGTTATTTCGGTAAGCCGAAATATTTCTGTTCGCGCCGTGTATTCTAAAGAGTCGTCTGTTTGAGTTTGGACATCAACAAAGACTGTATCCTGATCGCGTACTAAATCCTCACTGCGCCTGGGTATAAACGAGCTCGTTTGAAAGTGCTTGATTCAGACGGACAACTAATGAAATCACTATCCTTGAAGTGGTTTTCACAAACCCGAGATGAATCACGTAGTACAACACCACAGCTTTCTTCCCACCGCTGTCGTCTTAAATCGCAACTAGGTGGTTTAAAACATCGCACTATTTTCGTTTCCTGACTTTTATTGCATACAGGGCACCGTTCAAACGTTTATCTCTTAACAATTTCACGTTTATTAAGAAAATTTGTTGCTTGAAAAATTTGTGTGTATTTTTTTAAACAAATTCAAATTTAAAAAAAAAAAAACATTTTCAAATGGGTTAACAATTCATTTAAATTTGACATTATGGCAGTTTCTTATGAGAGCAATGTCAAAATTAATCACACTTTGTTCAATACATTTTGATTGCACGCAAATTGCTTTCATTTTCATAAAATATCTAACAATGTCAAGAAGAATTTTTCTTCAAATAAACATGATAGAAAGAAGCTGAAAAAAATATTAGTAATTATTCGAAGTCCTTTCAAAAGAGGTTATTTATATTTCACTAGAAAATAAATTTAATTGTTTTTATCAATGCAAACAAAAAAAATTATTAAAAATTTTAATGCATTAAAATTTTTTCATTTGCATTATTATTTAGTGAAAACAATTTTCATTAGCGTTGAAATTTTTATTTGCATTCAATTTTAAAAACTAATGCATTACTTTTTTTAGCTTAACATTAATGCTTTAAGTACCATTAATGCATTAAAAAATTAATGCATTTTTCACAACTCTGGTGCACACTACAACTTGTGTACCTTCACTTTATCCACGATTATAAATCTGGTCAAACCTAGATCAAGCGTAGTCTCTGCAATAGATTTTAAACATAAAACAGATGTTTATAAACGAAGTTGCATTGAAAACATAAACAAAATTCCCTTTTCTTTAGGCCTGCACATTTAGAGATGCACATACTTTCTTTTGCTATAATGCTGGTAATTATTGCGAATAATATAATTGTTTTCAACATTTTTCTATCAATTTCGAAGCATTTACTTCAGATGAAAGAACTTTAAGCGATTGTACCGTTCTGATTATCAACTTAAACTCTTGTGGCCAGCAAAGTAGAATTCATTTTTGATAATTTAAAAGTGCATGATTGTATACATATGACGGCATATACATCCATACATATGTACATACATTCTTGAGTGTATAAACAGTTCAAAAGTGATAAGCGTAAAAAAAATTAATTTCTTACACATTTGGCTTAACAAAAAACGACTTAAGAGTCCTATATAATTCTGTTCTGTTTTATTAATCATATGCGCGTATAAATATATACTTATACATATATGTATTTGCAAATCTAAATATGTATATTTGTATGAAAATTTACGTATGTACGTATGAACTTATGTGTGTATATACACTTTAAAACCGGTTTCAGCAGCGCATCAAATAATATGGGTCATTATAAAAAAAATTTAAATTGGACTTAGTCACTCACATACATATGTATATGCATATGTATGTATATACGTACATATCTTACATATGTAAGTGTATGTATACATTTTCTGCTATGAATGAAGCCAACACGATTTCAATTGAAAACTTGCATACAGTTGGGTTTGATTCTTTAATTTTTGTGTCCTTTCAAGTGCAATTCATCCGGATTTATTTTAGCTTGACAACGTTCTGCGTAACGGTGGCAACTGTGATTTGGACAACATTCCGAACTATTTTTGCAAGGATCTCCATGTCGACCGCAAGATTTTTCCTAAACCAAAACAAAATTAAATAACATTCATACTTATTAGTTATATAAATTGTTTATGTGTTTATCACTCACTTCAGCATTGGTAAAAGTGATCAAGCTCAAAACGCACAACACCAGCAAGAAAGAATATTTAAAGCCCACGAAATGCATTTTTATATTAGTAATACTATGGAAAGAGAGCAACTGTGCTTCGTCAATAAGGTGTTAATGAAAACAGACTAAACGCTTAAGTCCGTTTCAAATCTATTTTATATAAGAACATGATTATGAACTGAACGACTTATCAGTAAGCTTGTTCATTCGGAAAATGGGTGTCGTTGTAATAAGCGACTGTTGCCGTTTCGGTAGCATTCGTTTTTGCAAATATTTCTTTCCTGAGAATAAGAGGGGTTTTTCTCTATATACATATGTATGTATGTATTTATGTATGTTCATTAGGATGGATCGCGAATAAAATGAGCGTAACCTTAAGTTCAAAAGTTACAGAAACTTCCAGGATTTTGGCACAATAAATATTTCCGACCCAGCTATCGTTTTTTTTTTTTTAAACCGATTTTGTTAAACGATTTGCTAATTAAATTTTTTGTTGATAGCCTTTAGGAAAATATTTTTAATAAAGTAAATATTTCGTTTTCCGGAATTTTTAAGTGATTTTTAATAAATTTTCGAGTCGAAGACATATAGAAAAGTAACTTTTTTGAGAAATAGCTTTATAACATGTCTTATTAAACGCATATAAAAATTTTAATAATAAAGAAAAAAAATAATGATTTGCTAATTCCTCAACCGAGTTTTTGGGTAACGACGCCGGGTACGTAGACCCGACTGCCGTGGGAGAACCTTCCTCACCGCAGCTTTCACCAACAGTTTAAGTGAAACTCGCCGTTAAGACAATGGGCCGAGTAAATAAAAAAAAAGCAATTACTTTTTCTTAAAATTTCAGACCTTTGGCTCGCCTTCGACTACACAAGTTGAATAATTCAGAGTCATGACGGGAGTCATGTTGGTGTAACTAACACATATTTATTTTCACACACACATTCAAACCGACTCACGAGACAGACGCACTGCGTATGCCGCCTATAATAACACAGGTCCACAAAAAAAAATCGGTGACAGGTTCCTTTGACCACGTCTGGACGTGATGGAGCAAAACGGACTTCAGATTCGTGTTCAGCGACCCCAAAAACATATAACAGACTAGGTTTGGTTAAAGGAACCTTTCATCGATTTTTTTTATGGGCCTGTGTAATTAAACAAGTAGTTTTTAAGCAAAAAACAAAACCGACTTTAATTCTCATAAAATTTAATATTATTGTTCATTTCTTCATGATATAATGATCGGATTTAAACCAAATTAGTATGGGACCACATGTGTAACAACTTTCCTTTAAAAGGAGAATTATAGAAATCGGTTAACTTGGTCCAAAGTTATGCGGTAGCATACATCAAAAAATAAATAAAAATATTCAGACGAATTTCCATTTTTGAAGACGGTTAAAAAACTTCTTTTTCTTAAAATTTAGTTACTAATATAGGATGACACAATGTTTTTGAAGGCGTAGCTTTAGAAAATTATTGAAATAGTAATACTTCTAGCTCGATTTCAAGACATGCTAATTTTAAAGTCAGCGAACTAAATAACCATGTTTGGTTCAAATTAATATAAGCTTTCCATTCATATTCATATACATATTTGGCCTTGAAAGCATGAGTTTTAATTCGATGCAGATTGTGTTATGCATAAAACAAATTTGCATTTAAGATTAATAACAGTTGTAAACAAAAAAGTTTCATATTAACTCATTAAATTAATTTTGCATTAAATACATATGTATGTAATTATCTGCACCAATACAAAACGATGCCCACTTTCATTCAACTACCGTCTGCGTTCGCCCTTAACAGTTTTACGCTTTTCCTTCTTTTCCTCGCGCATTTGTTTTTGCCGCTCCCGATCTTCTTTATCCTTCTGCTTCTTCGCTGCGCTTTCCAAACGCGCCTGCTCTCGCTTTTCTTTTTGCAATGCCATCACATCCTGAACATTCGTGTTGCGTTCAATTCCAGTTGCTCCCGTATTTGTTTTTTCGACTTCCTCCTCTGACTCATACGCATCTTCGTCCTCAACTTCCGTCTGTTAAGGCCAAATTGCAGTTATATTACAATATTTTACTTAATGTTTGTGTTTATTTACCTGTGAATATTGCGCCAAAATTTGCTCGCGAATTTTTCTCTCTTCATCTGTGTATTCACGCTCCTTTACAATGGTTTGAAGTTTCTGCGCTTCTAGCAATTTGGCCAATTGCTCATTCACATCAACGTGTACAGCTTTTTTCACTTCTTCCTTAGGATGTGTCTTCTCCCATTTCTCAAGTAATACATTTATAAGAGCATCGAGATCGTTGGTCTACATTATTATTTAAAAGAATATATGGGAAATGTGTTTGACATGCATTTTAATTAAACTAACTTCAAGCGACATACAATGATTTCTCCGAGTATATCATTGAGCGCTTCACGTTTCTCTTCAGGTGTCTCTTCCCCTTCAAGTATTCCTACTATATAGGAGCCAAAGATGTCTGGATCTGTATTCAGAACCTTAAGTTGGCCTTGCAGCCACGTTGTGAACTCATCCGTAGACTTTTTATTTTTCTGCATTTTGGCAGCTTTAATCGGTATTTCCAGCTAAATTTTATTCAGTCTGTTAAACTTGTTGCAGATGCCGTAATTTTTCTAAATATTTGCTATTTTTGGTATTTTCCGGCTTGCCNCCCTTGTGCACAAGTGCGCTCGGCTATAAAAACTACATTCAGAATTTGTCTTTTATGAAATGCCGAAGAAATTCAGCTGCGAGCATGCAGCCTGTTACTGCCCGTCTCCGCAGGATAAAGTTTATATCTTGATACATATGTTAGAATACAAATAGCCAATGGAGACCGCTCATTGCTCTTCAAGAGCAATATATATTAGAGCTTATATCTTGCCATGCACGAAAACTTCGAGCGGCATCATTATTGATATTTTAATATAAAAGCAAATATTGAGCTGTTTTCCGTTAAAATATTTGATATTATGTAATTGGATGTAAAATAGCCTAATTTCTAAATTTTATAAGTGATTTAATCCTGCAAAAATACGTTTTAGAAGCTATTTCACAAATGCTTATATCAAGATATAAAAAGCCCACACAAATATTGCTACTGATATAACTTATATCTAGCGACCAAAATGACAGCTGGAAAGCAATATATGAGCAATGGAGACGGCCAGTTAGAAATATATCAACGTACCACGGTGCAACATACAGGCTGAATTTCTTTATTCATTTTGAACGTTTGGAATAAACTTTTTTGTTTACTTATTCTTTAGAACGTTCCTGATGATATGTTAACGTATATTTCAAAAGCATTTGGGGTGTTCACAGTTCGTTCCAAATTGTGTCTGAAAATGTAGACGTCTACATTTTGAGACATCTTTAGCATCAAACTGTGAGCGCCCCTTTCTAGCAGTCGTCGCAAAATCGTCTCAAACCTTTGCTGGTGTTGCCAGACATTTCTTCCTTGCGTGCATTTTTTATATGTCGCCTTTCGATTTTGTTTCTGAAAAATTGTAATTATTTAACTTAATTACCAATTCGTAATATTTGTTATTTCTTTTCCTTGATTTGTTTCTTTTCATCAGAAATTGCGCTCAAATTAAATGCAAATACAGAAAACGTGCCCAATAAATAAAAAAAATGTGATTAGTATTGCCATAATGCAACCCTGCTGCGAGGTTGCAAAATGTAGACGCGTAAAAAACATACCTTTGAGTGTGACAAAATGTAGACGGCGTCGTTTTCCAATTTTGTATGGGAAACAACAACACCACAGATTTTACGGTTAGAAAACGTCTTAAAATGTAGACGTCTACATTTTGAGACGCTATTTGGAACGAACTGTGAACACCCCAATTCTGTTTATTCCGGCTGTGAAATGGGATTATCCGGAATGTATAAAGAAACGCAGCCACAGTTTCATAGGACTCTGTCACACGGTCAGTAATTATAACGATATTTGGATCGCGCACGGATGCTACATGTTCAATATTTATCGCGTCAGTATTTGCATAATTTTTGTGCTGATCGCTTATTATGACGCAAGAAAATATATTTATTTTGTGTGAATAATTTACAGATAATGCATTCTACAATTATTTTAAAATTGTCAATGTTAATTAAAATTGTTTCCAATTTGTTTTGAAAGGTTAGTTGTCGGCATATCGTAGAAGATGCAGAAACGGTTAAGTACGGCACTGTCGTTTGCTAATCGTTGTGCACGCACTGACGATGATGCAACTATGATTGGACGACCAATGTGCAGAAAGCCTAAATGAACATAACGTAGATTTGTGCTTTTATGTTGTATAGGCGTTCATTGCTTTTCACAAACTTCAGAAATATTATATTACGGTGTGTATAGCCGTCATCTTAGTTAACATCTGGTAATATTTACATGGCAACGTTTTAGGCAACGTAAAGTTACGACCGTTATTTTACGTTACCGCTTTCGAGGAAACCAAAGCTTAAGTCATTTAAAAAAAGATGATATAATATAAACAACATGTATATCTCCTCAAACAAAGACTGTCGGTAGTGGCCAACGACAATTCGATAGTGCAAATTAATAGAATAGATAGTACCATCGATATCAGTGTTTTCCTGTGGAGGCAGGGCCTTATGCATCTGTTGATAGGCTTGGAATTTTGTCTTTGAAACGCCACACTTTTCTTTGAAAACGCTTCATATAACCTGAACACAATGAAAACGAGGAGCTACGGACCACAGCTGTCAAATTATTTTAACACGTACCAAAGAACGTAAATCTATAAGAGGAGACAACACGTTATAATTGTAGCGAGTGTGAACATCAGGAGCGTGCCTTCTCTTTTCATCCAATCACAAA
>NW_016162424.1:0-28541 GCF_001687245.7 Rhagoletis zephyria | reverse complement strand
AGAGCGTAAGCAAAATGCGCTCACTAAAAGAGAATACCAGGAAAAAGTAAAGGAACGCAAAAAACCAAATTTTTAGTCCAAAGAATGGCAACAACCAAACTAATGTCAAATAACAATAGAAATGTATGTACAAAACACATACACCCAAGCACAAGGACAATAAACACTTACTATATCAATTATTTTTTGCCTCCTTCCAATTTCAATTAACTTTTTTTTACTTTTTAGATTATTCTCACTTTTTGCGTATTCTTTAATTTCCGTTAATTTTAATTTAGTTGAGTTTGACACTTTTCAGGATTTTGGCAGAAAAAATTCTTCTGACTAAATCTGACTACTTCGCACTGATGAGAGTCACTCTCACTGCGTGTTGCNCTGTTCTCCTTTTACTCTCACTTGAGAGAGTGAAATTGTAGTTTGACAGTTCCACAGGTTTTAGTCCGAAGATCAAAGGAACAGACTATATGCTTTTTTGATCATAAAATAAAACCCCATGGCAGCGCCATTCCTCCCCCAATGCAGAATGTCAAATTGTGTTGCCAAATGTTTGTCTCATAACCTTAAATTTTTAAATAACATTTGTACAACAGCGACTACCCCTCGTGGGGGAAAATTTTTTGTAAAAAAGTTATATAAATTGAAATCTTTCTGATATTGCATAGTCTTTTTCCTAAAATTGTGCAGGTATAATCTCAAATTAACCAATTATTTCAAGTGTAAGTGTTGACAACTTTTCAAGATAGCCTACTACTGCATTTTGTTATGCAATGACTTCGACCCACATTAAGGGTTGAAAAATCTAGTGACACATACATATTCTATAAATTCACCTATTTGTAGATTAAAAATGGGTAATACAATCACTAGTGTTAGTTTGGAAGCGGCAACCAATAAGCCACAATACCATATACACAAGGCTTCAGCGGGCGCTAACCCTCCACCAGAATGCCCTATGCACCAGAAGAGTGGCGCAGCAGCAACAACACAACCACCTNTGACAACTTTTCAAGATAGTCTACTACTGCATTTTGTTATGCAATGACTTCGACCCACATTAAGGGTTGAAAAATCTAGTGACACATACATATTCTATAAATTCACCTATTTGTAGATTAAAAATGGGTAATACAATCACTAGTGTTAGTTTGGAAGCGGCAACCAATAAGCCACAAGACCATATACACAAGGCTTCAGCGGGCGCTAACCCTCCACCAGAATGCCCTATGCACCAGAAGAGTGGCGCGGCAGCAACAACACAACCACCGCAGAAAATTACCACAACCAACACTGCACCTATATCTGAATGTCCAGTTCAACATGATAAAAATGATATCAATCCTCTTAATATGATGCCACCGGCCAATCAACAACCCGCGCCAGATCAACCCTTTCCTCTATCAACAGAACGTCAAACCTCTAGCATACCAAAAGTAAGTGAAGATGGTAGTATGCAATTCTGGCAATATCCAAGTCAGCAAATGTTCTGGAACGCAATGCTTCGCAAAGGCTGGCGCTGGAAGAACGAAGATATTTCACAGAAAGATATGGGTGACATTATTTTTATTCATAACGCTAACAATGAACAAGCCTGGAAAGAAGTACTTAAGTGGGAAGCACTACATGCAAAGGAGTGTGGCAATCCCCGGTTGAAGAGTTTCGGAGGCAAGGCTGCCGATTATAGTCCACGTGCCCGTTTTCGGAGCTGGTTAGGGTAGGTGTTGCATATTTATTTAAAATTGGTAATAATCGAGTTCAAATAGTATTTTTTATTGATAGTTATGAACTGCCTTTTGATCGCCATGACTGGATTGTGGACCGTTGTGGCAAGGATGTGCGATATGTCATAGACTACTACGATGGGGGACTTGTAGACAAGGATTATAAATTTGCAATTCTGGATGTACGCCCAGCAATGGACTCTGTCGAAAATGTTTGGGATCGTATGCGTGTCGCTTACATGCGATGGAAGTTCACAGCATTAGACACGCTTTCAGGCAATCGCAGTGAATCGAATAGTGGAAAAGTGGATCACTAAATTAAGAGCAATTTAATTGCTGACAAATTGATTTAAACTCGAGTTAATTTAATTTATTTTACACATATTGGTCTACTTTTAATTTGCTATTATATTTAATTGATAAGGTACTATGTATGTACATATATAAACTAAACAGTAACGAAGAAAATTGTGCAAATGTTGACTTCGGAGAAGGGTTTTCGAAGATCAAAGAATTAACAAAACGTTTCACTTGACAAACAACTTTAGTTATCGTTGTCCGAAATTTAATAAATACTAGCAATTAGACGAAGTAAACAATTGTTATTTTATGCGATAAAAATTAATAGTGCTAGATGTCATGAAGCATGAAGCTTTTAACTTCTAGAAGGCGAGCCTCAACTCTAAATAGGTATTGTGTACTACATTACCCGACACGGCAGGGCCAATATTATTCGTGTCGGCAACGTCAACTTGGAAAAAGCCCGCAAGAGTATCAATAATGAATTTGAACTTTTTCTGTCATACTATTACAATTTTTGTTTGTTTATTTCTTTACCAACATTGCAACTATTATTTCCATTCTTTACATTCGGAATGCACAACTAAATCAACAAAGATAAATTAATGTAATTTTCAATTAATATTAAACGGAAAAATCAAACAATTAAAAAGCCTTGATGCAAATTGCCGATTTAGTAAAATGTAAATTCCGTAGCATCGTTGCAAATGTAAATCCATGATTACAATCACTATAATTTTAAATCGTTTTCCTTGGTTTAAGTAGTTAATTCACAAATACAAGAGGCCGCTTGCAGCAGCGTGGGCCATTAGTGTATTGGCAGCTTGTTTAGTTTCTAACGTCAGACGTGTCTCATTCAACCAATCGCATGCAACACGACGTGGTCCTCCTTGCAATAGGTTCATATACTTTAAGGCTTGTAGAAGATCTCCGCGGTCAACAAAGTACCTGTAATTGTGAATAGATTTTTGATGTTTAGCATAAACGTTTTCATCTTAAATGTATTTACCGAGCTCGGTTCAAAATATCGTATGTATCCAATTTGCTGTAATCAAATGGTTTGTTTTGTAACTCATCTTGCGAAATGGGATCATCGGGTTTCAATATGAACAGCGACTGCAGGTAAGAAAGGAAATATATCGGGAGACTGGCACCACCCTCGGGAACAAGCGCTAATTTACGTGCAACACGCTCTACATTAATAAAGCGTTCACGCAGGGCATCCTCAGTGAACACGCCACGCTCGCTAGCGGTAGATGGCAAATTTCGAATCACAACAGAAACAAGTTCGTCACCCTCTGTAAGAGAAAAACAATTTGTAATAAATGCCCAGGGTTTGATTAGAAATGCGATACTTACCGGCAACCTTGGAAATCGCCTTTATTTCGCTCTTAAGCGGACGCAACTTATTTCTCCAATGTTCACCTGGTTCACCAGTGCTAACTGTAGCCCACAAGGACTGACATGCGGCCCAAAGTGCTTGCGCTTGGTGAGCCGAACGCTCAGCTGCAGCGCGCGCTGCAATTTACATACATATTAATTAATATTAAACATACAAATTTTTAAATTGATAAAAAAATATTGGTTTTAGAAAACTTTTTATACCTTTAAGCTCATCATCAATTTCTTAAAAGTAGCATTTATAAAGAAATTCATAACAGATTTTTAAAATGTTATTCAGTGTAAAAAAACACACTGTACTTACCTTGCAAAGCAGCATCCATGCCACGCATTTTACCAACCATCGCCGCCAATTGTAGCTTGTAATTTGCTTTCTCGGTTGCTAATTTATCTTCCAATTCGCGGGTGAAGCTGCGCTTCATTTCACTCTCCTTCATGGCTAAAGCATCGTTCAAATGATCTATATGCGCTTCAGCTTGCCTTTTTAATTGTTGACGCAATTGCTTTTCAGAATCAGCTCTAATTTGGAAAATTTTTTTCTGGTTCTCAATAGCTAATTTGCGCTTTTCTGCCTCCAGGTGGTAGTCCAGTTGAGCTTTTACCGCTTCCGAGTCACTGTCGCCGCGGAATGCTTCAACTGCACGCTTGAGCCTCAACTCACCGTCTGTTTGCAAGCGTTGGAGTTCTTTTTGATAGGCCAAAACATGCGAATAAGCATGCATGATGAATAAATCCAAATCTTCTTTGGAAAGATTCAGCTTTTGATCCGACAAATTAAGCCCAGGAAAGATAGATTCAATCTCTTCGACAAAATAGTTACGGGCTTTCTCAACCTTTAAATAAATAATACCAATCGAATTAAAAGCGCGTTATGATCAATAATAGCTTACATTCCTCCAATACTTTTCGGACATAGTAGCAAGGTCCTTATGTTGGTAAAGCTCGTCTTTAACATGATTGATGTGCTCCAGCAACGATTTGATTTTTTTACGAATGGTCACTATTTGCTCGTGATTTTCTGAGGTTGCAGCTTTGCTCAGAGCGATTTCACATTTTTCTATAAGGAAGAACATACGAAATAGTACAAAATTATTAAAATATTTATTTGAAATTTGGTTGTTTTAATGCTTGTTTACCGATTTTATCAATTGCTTCACGAGCCGATTTTTCCGCCGTGGCAACGGAGGTGTCGCGTGCACTAGTTCTATTCCTCAAGGAAGTCCAAATTGATGTGTCAACATTTTCAATGGCATCATCTACAACTTTACGTACATCATTGTTGAAGCTTTAAAGGGAGAATTATTATTAATATAGGCATTCAAAATATAGCCAAAAAAATACCCCTTTAGGATCCCAATTGCTTTGTTGTACTCTTTTACTGCCAATGCAGCAGCTACTTCCACAGCACTTTCCAAATCTGTTACATCTCGGGGCAAAGGTTCGGGTTGTTTTTGAATTTTGACGGGTTCACTTGGTTTGGCAGTAGCAGGCTTGGACGCAGGAGGCGCTTCTTTAACAGTACTAGCAGGAACCTTTTGTTTTAAATATATCAAAAAAAAACTATACGTGTTAAGAAACGGCTGACAAATTGTACTTTTATATCTATATATGTATATGGATATCTTACAGGCTTTGGCGATGAAGATGTTTTCGGCTGGACATCAGATTCTGTGGAAATAACCGAAAATAAAAATTCTCTCTCACAATTCAATTATTAAAAACTTACGCTTTGTAGATGGTTTTTCTGCTCCGCCGAACCAGCCAGTCACAGTAGATGTGGCACTTTCCACCGTTTTGGAGACATTATCAAATTGTTTTCTCACTCCATCAAATTGTTTGTTGATGTCAGCAATTGGGTCTTGGGAGTCTAAAGCTACTTTGAGAACGTATTCTGCACCAGGAACGTTTTGTTCAACTTGTTTTCGAAATTTCGGATCATATCTAAACAGATTATTTTGTAAAATAGTATTTGATATTAAAACAAATAACATACTTCGCATATCCAATAACTCCTCCGGCAGCAACTAGGGGCGACAGAAATACCAAAACTTTGCCGAACCCAGCTTGTCGTACGTTCGGGGGCAAACCATTGCTATAATTTTTGCGGCTGTACTGGCTCAATGTAATCTAAAATTAACAATAATAAATGTAATTTATTTTCTCTTTTTTATTAGTGTATAAAATGGAACAATGTTAGTAAAAGGGTCTACAGTAAACAATGTTGTGTGTACTTTGTTGAAGAAGGAGGAAGCCAAACGTACATGTTAGGAGTAAGACTATTTGTTATGACATCAAAGTATATATTGCATGAGTGAACTCCAGAAGCAATATGGATCACAATGGAATCAATTTTATCAAATTACATTTCTTTTCTGGATAATTTTCTGCAGTTATTGAAGGTTGCATTTATAGATGACATAACAATCTGCCTTTCTATATTGGGTGGTGGGGAAAGAGGCGATCATTTGCTGTGCGTTTTTTAAGTGACAGTGATGGTGGTGCCTCGCGCACCGATGTGATGACGGCATGATAGCCAAATATATATTTTTGTACGTCACTCACCTGTACGACATCCCTGCATTGCCTTTTCAATGCCAAACGATACATTTTTGTTAAAAATTTGGAATACTTAATATCGTGGTCACAATTCCAATTCGCTTAAGAGCCGGCGCTTAACGTCCTCCCTCAATCTAGACAAAACCAAAAACTTTTTTCTGCCCTGCTCCAAAATGAGCCAATATTTTGCACAGAGAGAATAGATGACAGATCACAAAATTGGATAAATGAAAAGTCAAGGAAAATCACTAACAAAGTCGGCAAAGCAGTGTATAA
Source organism: Rhagoletis zephyria (assembly GCF_001687245.7). NCBI lineage: Eukaryota > Metazoa > Arthropoda > Insecta > Diptera > Tephritidae > Rhagoletis > Rhagoletis zephyria. The sequence goes on along the minus strand of NW_016162424.1, from coordinate 22,290 downwards.
ACGTCAAAATCATATGGGAATTTGGGGTTATTCTCGCTCAGGTTATGGAATCAAGGTGAGGCAAATTCGTGATTATTTTGATTTTTAAATAAATTAAATCCAATCATGCTCCGGTCATTTCTTACTAGTGGTAAGCATAATAATATACTAATATAAACAAATACCTAAATATAACTAACCATTTTTAGCGGTTCGCACAGCTTCGATGCTTACCAATACCAGTTCCGTTTTCGCTACAACCCGCCGTGCTGTTACTTACCAAACTTGTAATCCATTAACATTGTTTAACTTGCCGCTGCTCAACAAAATCTCAGCTTCTATAGGTCAGCGACTTCAGCCTAGTATCGTGCCAAGTTTTGCTGCGCTTCAACAGCAACAATCACGTTCCTTAACAAAGTTCTCCCTAAATAAAGGGAAACGTAAGTCCGTGAAGGCGGTTATCAAGCGCTTCAAGCGCCTAGATTGGGGCATATGGATTCGCACTCATACAGGCCGCCATAAAAAAATGTTCAAGAAATCGAAGGAGCTGCGAAGGAGACTGCGTCAACATGTTTTCACTAACGCGACGCAGAGTTATATGCTAGACAAAATGGTTACTAGTTTTTGGCGACGTCCAAAACACTACATTGATGATCCCTATGCACCATATCATAAGCGAGATGAGTTCTTTGCAACAAAAAGCAAAACTTTTAAGGTTTGAAATACGAAAGAGGCAAAGACTAAGTTGGCCCATTATTAAGGTTATTGTTGTGATTGACAAACCGCTCAATCTTAAAATAAACTAGTTAATTCAACTTTAAATTTGTTTGCTTCAAAAACCAAATAACTTTTAAGCGGAATATATTTGTTGCATACATACTATGTATGTACGTACGTATGTAAGTGCAACTAATACATGTGTATGTATATCTATCGAAAAAGTTATAGATACATCGATAGCTTCTTTTTGCTTGTTGGTGCTTCAAACAGTATAGGATATGATGATTACTGTCCTTGGACATGAATGTACATATATGCACAATTTTCTTTATTTTTTAATAGTTGCAAAAGTTACTGTTTCAATGATTTAATTACACAAACATTTAACCAATCACAATTTTACGTACAATTTAAATGCAAAGCTTGACTTTAAAAGCAAAACAATTTACATTGGGAATCATCGTTAAGAATCGGCGACAACTTTGTTGACCATTCTACCCAAGCATTGAATTTCGGTTTCAATTACGTCACCGACTTTTAAATACTCCGGTGGATTACGGTACATTCCAACACCCTTGGGTGTACCGGTTAAAATGAGATCACCAGGCTTCAGCGTGATGCTCTGTGATAATCTATGTATGACGTCGTCAATTTTGAAAATCATATCTCCAGTGAAATGGTTCTGCTTTTCTACACCGTTGATAAGAGTGCGCATTTTAAGGTCATAAACATCTTTGATTAAACTTTTATGCACAATGGCTGGGCCCAGGGGAAGGAATGTATCCATAGATTTACCGATCAAAAACTGTCCACCGTTACGAGATTTTTGCCAATCTCTGGCCGATATATCCTGAGCTATAGTATAGCCAAAAACATAGTCCATAGCTTGCTCTTTCGGTACTTTTTTGCCTTCTTTTCCGATGACAACACCCAACTCAACTTCCCAGTCCATTTTCTAAAAGTAAAGACAAATCATTTTTATAATAAACGTATTATAAGTGAGAATGTAATGGCAAAAATATAGAATTTGCAGAATAACCTTAGGTATTCCTATCTATGCCTTATCTGAAACTCGTCATTCGACACATATATGAACATATGTACATACAAGTTTATAAGTGCATATTGTGGTATATATAATAAATAAATAAAAAATAAAAAAAAGATATATATATATATATACACATATATATGTGTATATGTATAAGTATAAGCATATGTGAATATATATAAGTATAAGTATACTTACTGTAGTAATTTTATGTGCGATCACATCTCCCGTGGGTCCGGTCAGTGCAGTATTAAATTTGCTGAAAAACATGGGCTCCGTTGGAGCTGGCTTGTTTTGTTCTTCACAATGGTCTTTAAAATTTAATCCTATGCAAATGATCTTTTGGGGATTTACTAAAGGCGGCAGAAGAATGTGTGAATCTGTCATTTCTTCAGTTTGAAGACCGTTCAGTTTACGTTGAATTTCCTCCATTGAAATGTTTTGGGATATAAACGAAACCATGTCATTGGAAATACATGCTCCACCCGATAATTCAACCAATTTGCTACCGTCGTCAGACACCACACCAAGACGGCTACGATCATCATTTTTACGCAAAAATTGTACAAAACGCATTTTTGGAACTGAACTCTTGCTAAAAGTTGAAAATTAAATATATAGTAACATTAAGTACCACTCGGTTCGAATTCAAATTAAGAACTACTGATTGGTCGTCATAAGTCATAAGTCTAATATTTGCTCTCCGGCTCACCTCGAAGATAAAAAACGAATCGATTGAAGTGGAGAAATGTCACCAAAGACCAATTTCGCGTAGTTTTTACGCAGAGGCAATCCGATTCTTAAAGCCATTCAGAAATATGATTTTCCACTAAGAATTTAGGCGATTGCTGATATTTAAACTTTAGACCATGAATTAAAACGAGAATTTTGAAAAAAAAGCTTTTATTGTTTATAAACTATTTTATTTCTATAAAAGTTAGAAATCTGAAAGTCAATTGTCATTTGATAAGCGCTGAAACAATAACAGATAACAGCTGATCCAAAATATAAATGTCGGCAAAGAAGTAAAAAATTAACAATAGGTGTGTTCGTCGAAAATCCAGCAAGAATTATCCAACACTCATGAACCAAAAATACAAGATCACCTAATCAAAGAAGCAAGAAAAAAGTATATTTCTGAGCGTTTTTGACATCTGCCTAAGAATGAAAACAAACAAAGAAAACGAAAAAGGCGCGGTGATTGAGTGCGATTAAATTGGTATTTATTATAAAATATACAAAATGAAACTTGATGACAATTCGCAAAAAAAGTTCATAAAATATGGTTTTCATGATTGAAAGTGTTTTACAATCGCATATCATTACCATGGGTCGATTTTTCAATGCCAACGTTCTGGCCACAAACGTGCACCCACTTTTCACGCAAATTTACGCCCTTTGGCAAACCAAACATACGCACAAACTTGTTCCAATCACACATCACTTCATTTTATATCATAAATATGTAATAAACCAAAATTTATAATTAAAATCGCCGCAGAAAACACATTCAATCACTAAAAAATCACTACGAAGAGGTAGAAGACGTTGTAAACAAAACCGAAAAACGTCAAAAACGCTACGAAAACTTGTTTCTCAAAATCGATTACAAATACAACGATGGCTGATTAGGTGATCTGTAGTCGTTGGTTCATGTCCAACACTCATTTACAGAGAGCAAGCAACAATTCTCTCTCATGTTGAGAAACTTGCAAATTTCTGCACGAACGCAAATTTGCAGGAATTTGCAAGTTTCAAGTAGATGAGACGAATACAGATGTATTCTACCGGGCTTGAGTTTCAATGCCAGCTGGTGTCCACGGTTGCATTTCAAACATAATGAATTTTTATAGAATTTTTAAAATTCTTTCAGATCGACAAAAAACAGGGTATACATGTAAATTTCGTTTTGTTCTGAATTTCTTTAACATACATTTAAATGTTTTTTATCGTACTGGTTATCGGGTTTCTTAAATCTACTCTGGTTGCAATTGCTTTCCGATTGCCAATACAATTTTTTCTCAGCCGAGTACAGTTAAAATCTTTGGAACTAGCTAAATTAATTATAAAAACAAGTCTTTAATTCCTTTTTTTCATAAAAAAAATAGCTCGAGCTTAAAATTTTTTAAATTTGACGGACTTATTTATTAAAATTATTGTCGACAAAAATGCAACCTGTGCCACAATCATATGTTTTTTGTAATTGCAAATTCTTGCTGGTTTTGGACATTTCCATCACCATTAAGGGCCGGTTGTTCAATCATCAGTAGCAGTCACAACTTTTCACTTTTGGTTTCCATGTATTTACTACGGGCGGATAACAAATTTTCAGTTTAAGTTTTTTTTTGGGCGAATCTCAGGATAAGGCTAAATATCATGGTGGAATCATACCCTGGCGCCATGGCTGAATATATATTTCATAGTTTCATTGAAAATTGTTGAAAGGAAATCAATTTCGGTTTAAATAATTTTATGTATTAAAATTTGTAAATCTAATTGGGGTGAAAGTCTTGAGAAATCTTGGCAGCCCTTCAGTCATCTGTTCCTTCGACTGACAGCCAGCTGTCATTTTCGGCCGAGAGTGGAATATTCCCATTGGAAGTGTGCGAATCGATTTGCAGATCGTTCGAATCTACAAATTTATTTCTGGAGCGCAGCGGAGTCTTTGTTTTGCAAGGTTTTTTCAACTAGTGACGCTTATAAACAAAAACATGGCGATGTTGGCAAGAACCTTCGGCCGTACTTTAATGCAGGTGAGTCGCCTTCAGGCAACGTATCTGCAAAGCCCATTGGGTACCATTCGTGAATTCTTACATAAACACTAACGTCGTCGTAGTGCAAATGTTTCATTCCAATTTGAGGTTATAATCCTTGGGTTGAAAATATTATTAAATAAAATCTAATCTCACTATATTGTTCAGGCATCGGCTGTCCGCTCAATTCACACCACATCAGCGGTAAATCAGGTAAGTAATTGTCTGATACACGCTTCTTTATTCTAACTGTAATGCCCAACAGGATGCTGGCGCTCTTGGCAGCCGCGTTACCTGTACGCTTATCCCAGGCGACGGTGTGGGCCCTGAATTGGTTTATGCCCTCCAGGAAGTTTTCAAGGTATTGATAGTTAAAAAATTCAATTTGCTTGTATGTATATATGGACATTTATTAAAAAATACTCGTTTTTACTATTAATATCAAGGCTGCAAACGCACCAGTGGACTTTGAAAACTATTTTCTTTCAGAGGTTAACCCAGTTTTGAGTGCCAAACTGGAAGATGTAGTCGGTTCTATTCAGAAAAATAAAGTGTGCATAAAAGTAAGGATAACAAAAAGATTCGAGTTGTTTTTATGTATGTGTTTACAAATTCTTTTGAACTTTCAGGGAATTTTGGCTACACCGGATTATAGCGTTGCTGGTGAACTTGAAACGCTAAATATGAAATTGCGTAGACAACTGGATCTGTATGCGAATGTAGTACACGTTCGTAGTTTGCCAAATGTAAAAACCCGCCATCAGAACATCGATACAGTCATAATTCGTGAGCAAACTGAAGGCGAATATTCGGCACTTGAGCATGAGTCTGTGAAAGGCATTGTTGAATGTTTAAAAATCATTACTTCCAAAAAGTCGATACGCATTGCTAAATTCGCCTTCGATTATGCAACCAAAAATAACCGCAAGAAGGTAACCGCTGTGCACAAGGCCAACATCATGAAGTTGGGAGATGGTCTTTTCCTTAAGTCGTGCGAACAAATGGCCAAATTATACCCACGTATACAATTCGAAAAAATGATTGTCGACAATACCACTATGCAAATGGTTCAAAGACCAAACCAGGTAGCAATCATTCTGAGATTATTTATCATATATTTATCATATGCTTGTAAACTTTCAGTTCGACGTTATGGTTACTCCTAACCTGTATGGTAATATTCTTGACAATATCGGTTCTGGCTTGGTTGGAGGTGCCGGAGTGGTGGCTGGCGCATCATATTCTGCTGAAACTGTCGTATTCGAGCCGGTATGATGCTAAATTTACTACTAAAACTCGTGTTTTATTAAACTCCATATATTCTAGGGTGCACGTCATACTTTTGCAGAAGCTGTCGGCAAAAATGTGGCAAATCCTACTGCTATGCTGCTCTGCGGCGCAAAAATGTTGCGTCATGTAAACTTGCCAACCTACAGTGAACTGATAACCAACGCCGTCAACAAGGTCCTAAAAGATGGTAAAGTACGAACCAAGGATTTGGGTGGCCAGTCGACCACACAAGACTATACAAGAGCTGTCATTGCCAACATCCACTAGACAACCGAAAGAAAATTTTAAAAATATGTAACACATTAAAGCAAAGCTTAAAAACAACGGTAAATGTCTGCTTTCAGTGAAAGTGAAAGACGGTCATTCAAGCAGGCTAAAAAGTTCGTCAAACACCCACGTTATGAAGAATTTACCCCAAAAATTGATTTTAGTAGATACTAAGTATAAATTTGGCGAGTATATACTTTTCGTAAACATTTTATGTAAAGCCTTTGTTAAATGCAGTATGTTTGATGCAACTTCCCATTGAAAAAAAACCCGCGGAATATTTTAAGCCTTGGATCGTGGTCAAGTCTTATGTTAATTCAAATATACAAGCATAAAATATATAGTTAAAATTTTAAGATCCAATTAGACAAACATACCTATGTAACTTAATTGTTTAATATTTATTTGCTGGCCTTTTGATTATGAACCACAGCTATTTTTTGTGAACCATGCAGACACCATCTTATATAAATCCTAATGTATTATTTGTTTTGTCTATATTATGTATACATATTTATAAAATTGTACTCTTATCAAATTGCATGTGACAAAAAATATAACTAAATTTATAGAAAAGCTCGCTTCATATGTATGTATGTATGTTTGGCATGCCATATACGCACATCCATACATACATGCATATAGTATATGTATGTCACGAACTTTGCTTATTTGACGAAAAAATTAAGATGAAATAAAATCAGTTGTATTAATACATATGTACATATGTATATGATTTTGGAAAGTTTATTTATTACCAATAAACAATAGGCGATAAAGGTCTAGGGCGGTATTATCACTTGCGATGCGAATGAATTTGGCGAAGCGTACGGTTTGGCGAAGCGAATGGATTGGCGAGCGCAACTTAAATATGCATTAAGAGTGTTCGCTTTTACCAGCTTGTGCAAGTTCTTTGCATCGCGAACACTTAATACCTTCTCTGCATTTTAATTCGCCTTAAGAACAGTATAGGTTTAAGTAGCTGCTTACTTTTAAATTATTCAATTCACTTATTTTAGGTCAAGGGCGAGTAGACAAAGCTGTCATTGAGCGATAATGAATTGTGTTTGAAATTTTCAGTTTATACCTGTTGATCGCGAAAGTTTTGGTTGAAAGAGAAGCCGCTGCAACAACAAAAACAACAACAACAACAACAGGGGACCAAAAAAGTATTATTAATTTAGTGATTTTTCGTTGATCAATATTAAGTGTAGGCAGAGCTGGGTAAATCCAATTACATTCCTTAATTCAATAAATTCTTTCAGTTCACAGCAAAGGAATTGATTACTTTCTCAATTCCTTGGAAGTAATTTCACATGTAATTGTTTTATTTTTTTAATTCCATTACAAGGATTTTCATATTGTAATTGGAATAAATTACGTGCTCTCTCGTTCTCCAATTCCTTTGAAAGAAATTGAAAATGTAATTGATTTTTTCAATTCAATTCAAAGGATTTCCTCCAAGTAATTTAAAAAGTAATCGAAAACTGTTAAAAAAAAATTGTTTACTATTGAATTGCAAAAGCTTTGTTAAATTTCTTGGTTGCTAACTGCCTTGAATAAATAACTTATACCTAAGTAGTATAACTAATTGGACTTTAAGAAATATGAATAACTTAAACTGTGGCCGTTCAGTTTATAGGGTAACCGTTAAATTTTCAGGATCCTACCGCGAACGCGCTTCGCTACATATGAGACCCGTATATGTCAGAAAAACTACCAATTATAAAACTCGAAATGTAATACTTTGCTTGCAATTATGGAAAAATTAAAATAGAATAAAAACTAACACCCTCTATTCTTTCAGCCACTGAACGTATTAAAGAATAAGCCTCGCCACCAATTTATCACCACAAACCAGAAGTTAAGGAAGTTCCATTCAATATAAATCCCAGTGCACTAAAAGCTAAGGTTTCGCAAAGAATAATGGAGCTAGCAGAGCCCAGGGAATTCCTAGGGTGTGTTCAGAAATGCATCAAGCCAAAGCATCAGACGCATTTATTTCTAAACTATAATTGATGGAAATGTCCAATATGCGCAACCACGGTTAATTGCCTAATTGGAACTTAGTTGCGTAAATGAGGCATTTCCATCAGTTATAGTTTAGAAGTAAAGCAGACTGATGCTTGATGCTGGCTTGATGCATTTCTGAACGCGCCCTAGCTAAGCCGAGGACCTATGATACTGGTCTATATCGGAGTTGATTGTTTTTTTTTTTGCTTTTAATTAAAGTGCAAATTATTGCAGGCGATATAAAATAATTTTAAGTTAAGATTTTTATTTAATAAAAAGTTATACCTAAGTTAAATGAGAGTTCTTATTCCATGTACATATATGCCTACTGGCAAAGGGCCAATGCATTTTTCATCGTATCACAAAGATTTGAAATGCACTGACTAATTACCGACTGTAATTATGGAATTTGATTTCTGCACAAGACAAATTAACTCACTACTATTGCAAAAAAAAATGCACTTTGACTCAGACTCAGTGGACGAAATTAGTTTCACTTGAGTCACTTTTTCACTTGTTTCAGTTTCAATGCTCTTGAAAGTCTACAATAGAATTTTTGGTTTCTTTTTTCAAAATACATACATAAATAAGTTGTGAAACACGAAACAAAATCTTTAGTGCAAAAAATATAAAAATACTTCAAATAAAAAAACCAAGATGCATAAGGTTTCAAAGAGTACAAAATGTTGTCCTACATTTGATAAACTGCCCGAAAACATAACTTGTTTTTTGCCGGGTATAAGCAAGAGTTGGCAACGACTAGTGGAGCGCCACAAAAATATGTTCACGAAACGCAAGCGAATACTGCGGATGGCTCAGCGGACAAGGCACTTGAGGGGAGAATTCATACCAAAATGTCCATGTAAATATAAAAAGCCAATTGAATTTGTGCGAGAAACACCCATGCGAACACGCACTGAACAATTAGCCCTGCCGGGTGTGCGGTAAGATAGAAGAATTACATTTATTTTTGGTAATCGTAATTATTTGTATGCGTGTTGGCGCAGAAAGCTGCTTTTGTTCAAGAATAGAGTGAAGGATTTTTTTGAACCTTTAAGAATATTGGGGATAAATCGATTAATACGTCTAAGCCTGTTTTCTGTGTATAGTCGCTTGAGTAATATACAACCGCCTCAGAAAAAGTAAAATATGAACTAATTAATAATTTATTACACTTAAAATAAAAAAATAAAAATTGTTTTACAGAATTCCAATACATAAATGGGATGACACTGAATGGAAGAATCACACGAAATATCTTCAAAAATTGGCGAAGCCTAAAAAAGAACCCAAACAGCCTAAACTAGTAACATGCATAGGAATTCCTTTATTACAAAAATTAATTGTATTCCTAAATTTGTATGCCCACAAATTTGTTTTATATTTTACAGCCAGTTAAAAAAAAGAAACCTGAAGAGATGGGCCGAATTAAACTGCTGGCACTACCGAAAACCCGTGAAGAACCAACAAAAGAACCTTGGTTGCTTACTCCAGGAATGAAATTTTACAAGCCCACGGAACGAATACTGAAAATCGCGCAACCAAAAATGTTTGATGAGTCTGCGATTATTCAAAGTTTGCCCATACCGGTTAATCCTGCTGCTTTAACGCATAAAGGTACTTTGATTTCCTCAAAACATTGTTTATAAAATTAAAACAATTATTGTTTTACAAATTATATCCCCAGCTACAAAACGTACTAAAGAGTTGGCTACTGCCCGCGAGAAAGGTGTAGCCGAATCAGACCTCAAGGAGAATCCTTTCTCAATATCACCGAATGCACTGAAAGCGCGCGCTACTGCACGCATCAAGGAGTTAGCAGAACCAAAGGAATTTGACAATGCTCATATTCGGGAAAATCCATTCGCAATCTCTCCGGCTGCACTCAAAGCCAAGGCATCACCTAGGATTATTGAACTGGCACGACCAAAAGGCAGTTAACTTGTTTTAGTTCCTTGTGAAATTGTTGAAGAAAATAAAATTTGTATACGTATTTAAATACGTATTTGATAATTTTTCTTTTAGCGTAACATGAGGGGAATTGCGAAAAGTAATATATTTTGTAAATGTTATACAATCAGATAATCGTGGTTTAGTATCCATATTTTTCATTCAATTCTGTGTATCCATCACCACTTTGATTGGGTGGTGGTACCCACTTCGCATACTTATCACTGGATTCGTGTTCCTCCAGCTCGTCTATATCACTTTCTAGCCGTTTTTGTCGTTGTCGTTGCCGTTGCCTTCGCTTTTTTTTCGCACTCTCCGCTTCAGTGTCCGCAATACCGCAGGTACTTTCCGTTGACTGCATGGCACCTTGTGGCTTTAGGGAGTCTTCTGCTGGAGTAACTAGACCATCGCCGTCTAACAATTCACGCGGTACCACAGCAGGCCCGTATACCTTTTTTGTACTCTCCTTGGAGTTGGGGGATGTTTCAACATAATCTTCAGCCCTATTTTCTGGTTTTGTTTTACTTTCACTTTCATCTACAGAAATAGAGGATTTTTTTGGAATCGATGTTAAATGTTCTTCATCATCCTCTATTTCTTCCTCATCGGAGGCTAAGTCTGTATGGGTTACTTTTTCCTTGATTTGGTTTGTTTTGACCATCGGGGCTATTTTGAATTTGCTAAACTGATTGCGCTTACCAATCATTGGCAGCTGTCTAATTTTCGTTGAATTTTTCTTTTCCGTTGACTTTTCGAATAACAAATCTATTGGTTTCGCAATTTTTATTAACCGTTGGATTTTTTGTTTTTCACCAATGAGTCGTTGTTGCTCCAACTGAAGGAAAAAAAACAGGTAAAAATGAATGCTATATACTTATTTAAGAAGAAGTATCATGAAAGATGCATGGCAGACTACGAACCCTTAATTTGCGTATTTCCGTTTTATCTAGAAGGTTGTCATCCTTTAGGTTTTCCATAAAGTGATCTAAGTCATCAGTATTATTAGATTGGGATGCCTTTAGACGTCGTTGGGTTTCTTGATATCGTGATATATCGTACTCCACTCGCTGAAGTTGTTCCTCAATTTCCGAATCTTTTTTAAGCTAAAAAAGAGTAAAAAGACTTCAATATTTGTAACCAAAATGAATAGATGCTATTTCTTACCAAATCTTCGTATGTTAGTGCATTGTTTGTAGAAGGGTGCGATTTGCGTTGCTTCTTTCTTTCTACATCTCCTGTTCGGTCCAGAAAGTCGTCTTCGTCAGAATCGGATTGTAATTTTACCTTCTTTTTTAATGGTTCTGAAATTTGAATGTTTAAATAATTAAATATTTAGTTATGTAATCAATTAGTGCTTTCTACCTTGATTTGCTTGGCGCAAAACGCCATGTCGGTCGAGTATGCGACAAGCTTCCAGTGCACATTGCACTACACACTCCTTTTTTCGTCCTTTATGCACCACCTCAGCTACTATGGCTCGGCCATATGCATCTCCTATTGGTAATTCTACGCGACAAACAAATGATCCTGCAGACATTTCGTCGCACTTGTACTCTAATTGTAGACCTTCGCGCTCAAAATATCCTCGTAGAGTTTTCTTAGGATCATCCAGAAATAATTCTTCGTTGTTTGTGCTAGCAAATGGATTGTGAGACAAATCAGTTTCTTCATCTGCATCTTCCCCCATGCCCCAATTGATTCCTTCATTTCGTTCACGTTCCTCTGCTTCTGTGGCTTTCCGTACCGCTTCAGCTGCAGTTTCAAGTAGCTTTTGCCTGTGTTGCTCTCGCAATTCCGTTACGGTTAAATCTGATTCCGGTTCCTCATCTTCTGCCGGGCCATGCAGAATGTAGGAACGAGTGCTAGCACCCAGTCGCAACATGTGACCAACACGTATTCGTATAAACACCTGAGGTGGTATACGTTGTTTGTTCAAAAATGTTCCATGTGTGCTATTTAGATCGTAAATATACCAGCCCTCTGGCGGATCATCTGTAGGCTTATCTGAATTTTCTTCACCGGTTTGCGTACTTCGTTTTCCCGGTCGATATTGTAGAATTGCATGAAAGCGGGAAATGGTTGGATGTGCTAGTTCGAGATCATTGGCAGGTGGTGCTAACCGACCGAACTTCCACACAGCCTTTGTTTGTAAGTTCTTAATTTCATCTATAATTTGACCTGACTTTAAAATCTCAAATTTGTAGTTGATAGAACCAGGAGGCGGCTGTGACCATGGTGGAACTTTGTAAGGACAAACTGGTGCTGAACCGCTGGGGGTCGGCATTTGAACTGTTTTTATTGACTCTTCGACTTTATTGGGATGCTCAGGTTTCAGCTCTGAATCCCCGCTTTGTTTAATAACTGCCGGTGGCGGCAACTGCGGGATTTTAAAGTCGTCCATTTCAGCGCTTTCCTATGAATCTAATTACTTTTTGATTATGTTATTAAAGGTCCAGTATAGTATGCTATTCTTGTTAAATAACTTAGGATATTTTACTATTCTGTTGTTGAAGCACTTAACAAAAGCAATTTTTAAAAAAAGTTTCGTGAATAAAACAATAAGCATATCGAATAGCAAATGTTACCACTAACAGCTGATTGTCAATTTACCTTGAATAATAGTGATGGAGAACTATCGATAGCATCGATGGTTTCATATTACGCTACTATAGACTTTTTCTTAGCACTATCGATAGTTGTAGATTTTGTTCACACTGTTAAGGGCCGTTTACATAAGACTTTTGCTTCGCTTTGCTTCATAATTTCGTTTTGACTGATAAGTTCAATACATGATTTTATATGAGTCTTGCTAAATAGAATGCGAGGAAAACAAAGCGAAGCAAAATCATGGGCAACTCTCAACTTTTGCGCGCCTTGGCAATCAGCTGTCCGCATTTATCTTTTCGCGTGCGCTTGCATTTGCATTTAATGACAAAAATAAGGTAAATAGGAATTCGTATTGCTGTTATTAATGCATATTGTATTGTTATATATTTTACATAGATAAAATATGGAGGAAAAGGAGAACGCAGAAGCTGTCAAAGCGTTTATTGCAGCATACGTTCTACGCTTCACGCTTTGTTGTCAAAGTTCGAACTGTCAAGCAAAGCGAGGAAAGTCTTATGTACACGGCCCCTTAACAGGTCTATTCTGCGCTGGTAACATAAATTTTGTAACCGGTAATTAAAGTGTATGTCAATTTTTAAACCTTTTTCGCATTCTGTACTCTCTTGTAACCCATGATCCAACTACACAAGATCTGACAAGATGGAGCAAAAGAAAAAAGTAATTTTCTGGCTGACGTTTGTAATTTCGGCGCCATGTTATTTTCTGTAAAAAGTATACATATACATATACACAAAAATTGCTCGTTTAAGGTAATTAGAATAAGGGGCAAAATTTCCCGCCAAACCACCGATGTTACCGACTCCCTGTTGTATGCATGGAGCCGAAGACGTCAATAAAATGTTTAACCGTAGATTAGTGTTAACCAGACATTGAGTAACCGGCCCTTAGGGTCGGTTGTTCATTGACTGATTAGTACTAATCGAAGGTAGAAGCTCTGGTTAAATAAAACGACTGCTTTATCGATCACATAGTATATGCATCAAGAATCAAGAATCGTCACGCCCGGTTGTTCTCAGCTCGATTGGCGCAATCTGGTATTCTATCATTGTTGCGTACTGCCATATTATCAGTGGCACAAACCAAAAAGAGCGGATCATAAATTGAGATATGACATCTCTCATATCGTTGTTGAATTCGCGTGCAATTTTTTTTTTATTTCAAGGGAGAACCCGTTTTAGGGCCGGTTGTTCAATGTCTGATTAGAACAAATCGGAGGTAGAAGCTCCGGTTAGATACAACGACTGCTTTATCGATCACATGCATGCATGACACGCATGATGTCGAAATCGTCGATAATGATGTCTAACCGGCAAGTAGTGATAACCAGACATTGAACAACCGGCCAAACTTTAAAAGCTTAAATAAATGTTTAGAGAACTTGAAACGACAACCAACTATTTTTTAACACTGCAAAAATTCATATCACAGTTAGTGATATCGTACTTGTTGTCATAAACATATTTCATATCATACGTCAACAAAACCGATACCGATTCGAAAATTGTCGCTAACTGGTTACAGAATCTGTCGCTAACTGGATACAGAATCTGCCTACAAAAATGATATCGTCCGATTCAGCTGGAACAAAAATGCTTCAAACAAGTAAGAGTTTCTCTGTAATATTTTCTCGAAACGACATACATATATACATATTTCATTTGAGTCAGTATTAAAAACTCTATTGGCTCCTACATTCGGATTTTGAAAGGTGGGTCTCCCCTGAACTGTTTTTTCCATACTTTTGGCCTATGTGCGCATTTATTCGAAACCGAAGTGTTTCGATACCGAGTATCGACAGTATTGGATACTTAAAAGTATTGACTCAGCACATCACTACTGCTGTCAACTCGACTGTGACGTCAGCAAAACAGCTGATTCTGTCAAATTCACTGAGAGCCGATTAGCGGTATTGCCATCGGCGCAACCTTGTGTATTCTCTCCACCGTGGTCAACTTGCTGTCTCATAAAAACTAAGCAATTGCTTTTTCCAAAATTTCATACCTTCCACTTAAGTTTATTTGAACAAATTCAGTACAAGGTCTGAAATTTCAAGAAAAACCAATTGGTTAAGTTTTATTCATACGGCCTATTGTATTCAAATTGTAATTGTAAAACATTGGCACGGAGTGCTTGTAAATCAGCTTATTCTCTAAAAAGTATTCAAAACATACAAGTCTACTGAGAAGGACTGGGCATTTTTCCTGGGGAGTTGTTGAAATTTTTCACATTCACATTTTGTTCATTCTACAAAAAAAAAATCATAACAACATAATTCCTAAATTTTGTGCAAAGCTCGCGAAAATTCAGCAAAATTTTCATGAAAATTTTCAACTTTTTAATCAGATTTTTTAGAATTTTTTTGAGTATGCAGATTTGTAGCCCAATCAATTTCATAATAATAAAGTGCAAGTTATAAGTAGCTAGGAATGACCGTTGATTTTTGGCAATATTTTTTTCATGCAGTCTCTTCCATACAAACAAGTTTTTTCGAAAATTCTTTATATGGAAAAAATGCAAAACACCATTTATTTACTAGAATTTAGTGGTCTCAAAACTGCATACTCAAAAAAATTCTAAAAAATCTGATTATAAAGTTGAAAAATTTGATGAAAATTTGCAGAAAATTTCGCGAGTTTTGCACAAAGTTTAGAAATTATATTTTTATGTTTTTTGTTGTTGAATGAACCATATTTTTATACAAAATTGGGGGAAAAATATTAGAAAAAAAATTGTTGCATATATTGCAAATAATTTGCTGTGCCAATACTTTGTTCCGGCAGTGTACATATATACATATGTATGTGTTTTTTTATACAAATTTAGTTACACTTCCAACGTTTCCACGCTACTGTACATACATATGTTTACATATGTTCCCCTACATTCCAATCGTTCAAAAATTTCGACCACTTCCACAAATGAATCAGGGGCTCTGTCTATCACAAATGTACACATAGAAAATGCATTGTACAATAAAATGCCGTCACAGGAAATTTCCAGGCGTAGGCAATCAGTTACAAATTTGCCACCGATACGTACGCACGGACTTAAGCGCCGGTTTGTGATGACTGCTATAAAATAAAAAATAAAAAAATACATACAGTTCTGAGCTCATTCTTAATTAAAAAAAAATTTTGTAAAATACTCAAAAATTATAAAAAAAATCATCATGTTGAGGGCCAGTGCACTTACATATTAGACGGATGTTAAGCAAAAGCCGTTAGAGTAGTCGAGCGCCAATCAAAGCATACATTTAGGCGTACTTACCTGATCCCCACAACTGCTCACCTACCTGTCAATGAGTGTTGTCACCCAAGTGGCGGACACTGAAAAGAGCGTTAAATATTTTTGGCTGTGTATTTTGCAGTGTGTGTGTGTGTAAATGCAGTGGTGCGAATAGATGGTTGGTGTTGATTTTCGGTTTGCGATCGTCTATTTATTCTATTGGCAATTAATACGCGCACAAGCTCTAAACTAGTGGAAACGAGAAAAAATCTTAAACTTGAAACGAACATTATATAACGCGGACGAAAATTGAAACTTACTTCAACTCGATTTATAGAAAACGAACGAACGAATATCCAACGTTTTGATGCGAGCGTTTCGTGAATCGAGAATTGTTCGAGCACATGTGCGGGCTACATTTTAAAACGCGAAATAGTCCGTCTCAAAAGACGTCCCTACGCTGGGGCGATAGCTGCTGTCTACTATAAAAGAAAATTTCGTGTGCGCGGCTTTTACTTACAAAAATAACTAATCCAAAAAATTCATAACTCCAGCGACAAAGCAGTAGTTATATAAGTGGCTGAAACGTCTCACGTCCAGTCTTAACTCCAGTAAAATCGTCAAATTTTAAAAATCAAAGTAGCAGACATCGAACAAATTTGAAGCGTTTAAGCTCGAAAGGTGTGAAACAGTTATTAAGTAAAAATTTATTTATGTATGTATGTGTATATGTGCATATTTTCTAGATTAAAAATAAGCATATTCTTTCAAAACTGAAGAAAGTTTCGTAACTTTTACTAAGCTGTAAAAAATTTTACGTAAAATTTTCTTATATATGTACATACATATGTATTTATATATACCTAAGTAGTCATATACAAAGTTCGCAGTTTTTTCAGATTTGGATTTTATTGCATTCCGATTTTCGTATTGCATAATGTTTTTTTTTTAATACAACGCAAATTCTTTTGAGTCAGTTGTTATCTGTACAAGTCTTTTGAATCATTAATCAGAAAAGCAAACAATGCACACGAAGGAAGTTCTACTTACGTGCATATGTATGTATCTCATCTGTGCGCTTTGTTTTTTTTTTAAGTTTGGCTACCTCCTTTAGCTGTGTCTACATCTCTGGTGCTCTTTTTCTCTCTCTATTCACGCACCTCGTTCGACCTCTTCCTGTCGTCACTTTCCAGCCGTGCTCCATTGCCTATAAGTATGCTTTTGAAATGAAATGAGTATGTGCTGTGTTTAGTTTTATTTTTGTTTGTTTGCCGCTCCAAATTTCCAGTAAAAAGTATTTGTGAATGAATTGGCTCGATTTATTTGAGCATGCGTGTGTCTTTTCCGCTCTCGTTTTTTGTACGTTTGCAGCTGAAATTTGGAATACGTTTTATGGATGGCATTGGAAATGCTTGTAAACTTGTTTGTTTGAATATAACGGTAGGTAGAGTAAAATGCGAAGTTGGACCGAGTTTCTCCTTTAATTTGTGTTAGGTGTCGAGAGACGTCTGCAGTTTTATGCCTCCTCTGCGCACTGATGCTTTTAGTTTTTTTTTATGAAAAGCTTTTTCATGGCAAAATCAGGCTCGAAGGTTTGCTATTGTTTGCGCTGGGGCGACCGCTTTAGAATGTTTTTATATATCTCTGACCAGCAGTGGGAATATCGCAAACGCTACGCTAAATTTTCGTCACGAAAATTCTCTAAATGGAATACAGTGGTGTCTAAAAGTATACAACATGAAAAAGTAACAGATTTCATGCGTAATCAGCAGGGCTGCCAAATATAAAAAGCTCGATAAATCACCAAAATATGCTCTTAAATATGCTAAATCAATGAGGTTTTCCCCCAATTCTATGCACTTGACAGATAATCAACCTTGACTGTTTGTCAATGGATTTGCGCCTAAAATTATGCCGCTAAGTTTTGTCTGTATTTGTTAAATTGGTTGTGCATTTTTAAAGCGCCTAAAATTAAATCTTTGCAATCTTTTTTAAATTGTCAATTGAAAAATGATCTTCTCTGGTCGTTAAAAAATTCAAAAACTCCTTTGCACATCCGTAGATATTTTTTTTTATTATTATTTATTAAGAGAAAAAAATTTAAATAAACTTAATTCTGCTGGGGAGTACTTCGATAGATCTTCATTCTAGTTGCGGAGCCAGTAAATAATATATCTCTAGTATAAGCAAATGTCGTATAGCCAGGGCCTCTGGCCAATATACTTAAAAGGTTTTTTTTTTTTTTTTTTTAATATACGTGTTTGTGTTCACTGCCAGTTGAGTGCTCTTTCACAGTTGTCATAAATTTCCAAACTGTCTTTTAATGTCAAACATTAGGGCTATTCGCGATCCGGTGCAAATGGCCTAGCATCATTGCATTGCAAATTTGTATTGCAAATTATTTGCAATACACAAACAAAATACACGCATTTGCATTTGTCATGGCTTGGCAAATTTGCAATACCGAAAATCCATAGCATAAAAATGCTATGCATTGCATTCATAAACAAAACCAAAGCTGATGCACAAAAATTGTTTTGCAAAAGCTTTGCCATGACAGTTTAATAAAGGTCGCTCACAATCCATGGCATATTTCTGCAATTGCATAAATTTGTCAGCTCTTATACACCGAATCGCGAATAGCCATATTTTGTTTGAAACTTTCTTATACCTACTATCAAACTACCAAATTTGCCTTAATGAGCGCCAAATCTATTCGGATTCTTCATGTATGTATGTATGTATTCTTGCATTGTATCAAAGCGAATTCGTACAAGGTGGTAGCACGATTATAAAAAACAATGCGCCTTGTTTCACGAATCTATCGTTTCTTTTCCGCCGAAAATGTATGAAACCTTGCCAAATATGCAAAAATATGCACGCAAGTCAGCAAGTCGAATATATGCAAAAATCAACAAAACTGCCAAAAATATGCAAAATAAGCTTTTTAAAGCATATATTAGGAAAGATTCCGCATAAGGCGATTTGACAGACAAATTTTTAATTGAAAGTAACAATCGCCTGGTGTGAACGGCCTTTCAACTAATCGCTTCCAATGAAGTTGGGAAGGCAATCAACTTTTGATTTAACTAATCGTTTCTAAAATCACCTTAGGTAAAATCCCGAAGCTTTTGTCGGAGATAAGATTTGTGAGGCGTGATTAATGTATTTAGTTTAGTTAGGGAAACCTGACCATTCGAACATTCTCGCTTTGTTTCGTTACATATAACGCAATCGATGGTTTCATTTCTAAGGGGAAGGGAATAAATGTCGAAAATTACCCGAAATAAAATTATGCAATTGATTGAATCGCCTACACTATCTAATTACATATAAATAAATGAACATTTGGCCCAGGATTCAAATAAATTGATTCACATTCCGCCTCTTTGTAAAGGTGGTTATATACATACCTTTATAAACTTAATTTTTTCAAAAGAATGCTAATCTGTCGAATTCAGGTAATCTCAATTTTATAAGTACTGGCCCCTAAGCGTACGGGAAGTTATATGAAACTTAAAATTCTTAAAATTTTTGGCACCCGACCTATTTTTACTAAATAGAGATTAACCAAGTAAATTGGGGCGTATGCATAAAACCTAAGCAAATGCTTATTCCTAAAATTTCAGACCTTTTACTCAATTTGTTCACATAAATTCAAGTGAACGGTATGAAATTTTAAGAAAAAGCAATTGCTCAGTTTTTATGCAATTTTAACTTAATTTGTATAATACCTGATGAAAAAGAGTTTTTAAAAATATGTGCCACATAACTATAAACAAAATGTATATAGATTTCTAAAACGTTCCACATTTTGCTTATAGTTTTTATATGCAGTTAAGTGGTCAATGTTTTTAGGCTTCGCTTTCGGCATAACCCCTCTATTCTAACAAAACTCACAAAACTCAGCGCATCACTATTGTGATTTCTACTGCGCTTCAAAGTATGCTGCTATGACAAATATGCCGCTACAAAAAAATATGTTTAAATTTGCGTGCATTTCCTTAGCACTTAATATCTAATTTTTGTGGCATATTTTCGAGCGCAGTAGAAATCACAATAATCATGCGCTGAGTTTTGTTACTTTGTTAGAATAGGGGTGTAAACAACCGCAGTGTATTTATAACGAATTAAAAGTTTTACTGTGACGCCTGCAGTTAGCCTACGACAAATACATTATCCAGAATCCACCACGTGGAGGCTGCAGGGCTATATATGGACTTATTTTTTACTTCTTTTCATTTCTTAAATTTTGTATATTTAATTTATTTTTATTTGTGTTTGTATGTATATTTTTTAAGTATTTCTTCTTTGTCTGTAAATTCCACATCGAGGAGTACGTTTACATTCTAGCTTGACTCTAACGGGTTTTGTCGAATCCGTTGCTCTATAAAAAACATCTGACCAGTTCGCAGATCTACTGAATTTTCTGCTGGGTGGAAGTCTGTCATTTTTATAGTCTTTATTTCATTCTTCAGTGCTACTGGCAGAGGACTGTACCTTATTCACTCATGCCGTGTACTAAAATGTTGCGGATTATTTGGATACCATTCGTAGGTTTTGATGTAGATTTCAGCAGCACCGATGGAAAACGCCTTAAAATGGATAATAACATGGTAAACATTCTAAAAAAAATGTTGATGTTTCTGAGCAGTTGCCTATCAAGACCAAAGCACTCTGCAAACAAATCGGGATTCTTTAGTAATCTTATTACTATTTGCCATTGTTTGATAAGAAGCCAACTCAAAAAAGGGGCAGGGAAACGCCCCCGACCCCTCCCCTATAGACGGATCTGCGGGTGCTATTTTGATATGCTTTGCAGAAAACACCCCTACCCCACACCACTGACCATATTTAAATCGGCAATATAGAGAGAGATGGAATTAGCTTTTCTCAAATTTATTTCACGCGTCCTTTTTCGCCGTCAAAACGCCCGAGCGTCTTTATTCGTGTATAGTGACGATATTATTATTATTACGTCGGAGATACCCGCGCTGCGACCTAAGAAAATATACGTATTGTGCTAAATCCTAATTGTAATCCCTCCAAACTTCGGCTATTTAAAAAGCTCAGCACTTTGAATGATGTCATGTTCCCAAGTTTAGATGGTGAAGACAACCATTCTTCAAGGTGAATCAATCTACGATTCATGCTTCTTGTACAGGCACATAGAATGTACTCCGGGGTTTCCTTCACCAGCCCGCAAAACCTACAGTCATTCTCTATAGAAAGACTCATTTAATTCAAACGGTTGCAGTGTGCTGTCAGGTAGCCAATAAGAGTTCTAAGTTCCAGGTGTCTTTCGGAGTTCCTCCTGGAAAGAGTTATGCATCTCATTGATTGTCTTATTCCCTTTGACTTCCGCCAGTGGGCAGCAATTTGAGATTATTCCCAGCTAGCTCCTAAGTGGGTCTGCAGCGTATCCTTTAGAACCAGACCAAAAATTCTTCTCAAATAGTCGTGTACTTATCCCAAAATGCTCCTGAACCGGCCCGGAAACGGTCCCGAACTAGTCCCGAAATGGTCTTGAAATATCCCTGAACTAGTCAAGAAATGTTCATTTATAACACAAGAAGCAATTACCTTATTTTTTTTGCTGGCTTACTAAAATAAAGAGGTGGGATAGCGAGAAAGGATAAGATTCTTGTCATTTCTGTAGAAGAATAGATAATATTGAGTTATATGATAGTTTAGCAGAAGCAAGTTACATAATCGCACAGAATTTGCACTACGGGCGGGATCTAAGAAAAAACAGAACGTCCTCAAATTCGAAATTTCGTCTGTTTTCTCAATAAATATATAATACATTCTACCAATTATATATATTATATATTATTTTATGTTATTCTAAAATATTGTACATATATGCATTGCTATTTTGCACTTTCATAATTTCTTTTCAATTAGCTTCCTTTTCAGCCATGTCAAACGCAATGGCAGCTAAATAAAACAAAAGCGGACTTGAGCTCGGACAAGGTCAATTCGCAGTCATACAAGAGATCAATACTCCAACTAAATTAAAACATTCCGATTGATATAATAATTTTGTGATTGTACACGTTTCAAGGAACCGCAACCTACTGCAAAAATGATTAACATCGCTGGTGTTGTGAGCATTGTGCTCTTCTATCTGCTAATCCTAATCGTTGGCATATGGGCGGGACGTAAGAAGGCGGCCGGCAATGATTCCGAAGAGGAGGTGATGCTAGCAGGACGTTCCATTGGCCTTTTTGTTGGCATATTCACAATGACCGGTGAGTGGAGTGGGTGACGTTCAAGAGCTTACGGTTAATTAAAATTGGGTTGATGCCTAATGGATGCCTAGCTGCCGTGTGATGAAACAATTACTGATATTGCTATTATGTTTCTTCCTTCCTTCTGCACAGCAACTTGGGTTGGTGGTGGCTATATAAA
>NW_016162423.1:38615-43262 GCF_001687245.7 Rhagoletis zephyria | reverse complement strand
TGTAGGTTGGGTTTCATACATACTTTCACCCGGAGGCAGACTTGCCCATTGTGAATGCCCTCTTGAGTGCCAGGAGAAGGCACATCTTTCTCACTGAAGTTTTCCATATTGTGAGTATCGTGTCTGTTAGATATTCCGGAGAAAGCTGTGAAGCTCCGATATTTTCACATCCGCTATCTATCCCAAACAATTTAAAAAGCATGATCCCAAATGCTTGCGACACACAGTGGTTCAGAACAGACATTTACTGTTCATAATTCACTGAAGCCTCTATTTTTCAACCAACGGGATTAAGTTATTTTTAAATGAAAGCCTTTAAAATTGGTAAGAGACCAGTTGAGTTGATTTTTGCATTTTTATTTGTTAATATTAAATTTTTTAGTGTAAAGTAGAGAAAAAGGAGCAATTTGAAGCAAATAGATTCTCCTGTTGCAGTGAATAAACTTTACATAAAAAAACTAGTTGAAACCAATTGCGTAGTTCCCCAAATTGAGAAAAATTGGAAATGTGAAAAATTTTCCTTTTAATGACTTAACAAACTGCAAACCCAAAATTGTTCTAAAGATTACAAAAAAAAATTTTGGTGAACATTTTTGTTAAAACATTCCAATTTTTTTTTGTTAATTTTTTTTTCATTTTAGGGTAACCCTAAAGTTGTTCTCAACTAGTTTGTATTATTTAACATTTATTAACTGTAACAGAGGAATGAAATTTCTTCAAAATTGCTACTTTTTCTTCAATTTGCACTAAAAAATTTAATATAAACAAATACAAATTCAAAAATTAGAGTCAACTAGCCTCTTGTAAATTTTATAAGCTTTCAATAAAAATATAATCAAGGTCAGTGTAAAATAAAAGCCCTAGTGAATTTTGAACATTAAACGCCCATTTTGGACCACCATGCGACGCCTCCCCTCTCAAGGCAGCTGGGCATTGACATAGGAAAGGGTGAATCGATTCTTCTTCACCCTCATCTCGATCACTTCTGCAGAGGGATCTTGTTGCCATACGCCATCGATTGAGCATTGGTGTTATAGTGTCCAGTGATGACGCCGCGCCGATAAGTACCATTATTGCAGATTTGTTTAGCATCAATATGTAATTATAATTCGTCAGCAGCTAGTATCCCATAAATATGAACGAAGTCGGCTTCCCAATGGCAAAGATCTCCGCCTAAAAGATGGCAGACAATATGATTGCATTTTCTGAAGGCCTCTGGAGTACAGACCCGAGCCGACTGCATATTCCATCTGTGAGACATCTGTAGAGATCGAAATACCATCATTTACTGACAGTACGCTCCCTTCCTAACTTTCTCTAGTTGGTAATTATATGGCAATCTTGAGACTAAAATCCCAAGATGACACTGAGGTAATCAGTTTTGACATCAAAGTCAGTTTTGCTTCCATTGCGCTTTTCTAATTATTTTCTAATTGCTGCTTTTATCCAGTGCTTTCCACGGGACCAAAGATGCATAGGTTGGAATCGGTCGGATGGCCATTGGGTATATACCATGAATGGCATGCGGTGCCACCCGCCAGTGTTCGCGAAAGTCCCTCTCCAGGTATAATTCGCAATTCCTTCACGTTGCGCCTCCAACTAAGTATTTCGCCTCGGAGGAAAGGCTCAGGCTAGTTCCGTCCAGCTTTGGTAAGGGGAATCGCGGAATTTTTGTTTTCCTCGTGAACAAGACAAGTGCGGTTTTAGACGGCCTAATGCCTTGTCCATTTTTATTCACCCAGTTGGAAACACTGTTAAGTGCCGTTTGTATCAACTCAAGAGTTTTTGAGAAGGGAGGTTAATTTTTTAGCTCTGCTATAAAATATCAATTTCTTTATTTCCACTCCTGATTCCAGGAGTAGCGTTTGTGGTTTAGTCGTAGTTTTTTTTTTTTGGCTACGATGGCGAGCCGACAAACGTGGCTGTAAATATTGATGGCAGCAGCGACCATAAATGCTATACAAAAGTTCACAAGATGGTATTTGGTCGCCTTGCCCTTTTCGTTCCTCAGAGAGGAAGTCCTGCAAACTTACCGGGAACCTCCTTTTGATTTATTTCGAAGTGTTGTGTGATCTCAGAATATTTAAGTGGAGCATAAAAGGGACATTTTCGCGGTTATTTGCTACCAAAAACTTGTGAAAAGCGAACGGTGTTTCAATGCGTAACATAAGTGTAAGTTTGTCAATAGTTACATTGCAAAGCTGTAAAGGCCTTGTTAGCGAGTCTTTCGATTTGTGGTTGCAAATGCGATACAAACACTAATTTGTTTATGTATTACACAGAGCACAAGTGTTGCGCTAGACAACTTGTAACTCGCTTAACGTACGTAGATACTTATAATTACGGTGACCACATTAACCAACGTAAAATAAAGGAAATTTTTTTTCAAAATGATTTGGGAATACGTATATACAACTTGTATGATAAAAGTACCTTACCCATAATTTAATTTAAATCAAATATTTACCAGTTAATTATATTATTCAATTGTACAAGTTCCCCTGCTGTAGCGAAAAATTAAGCCAAATCCTTTTCAAAGACTTCGCCATCCTTTGCTACCAAAATGCGTTTACTATAATTCATACTGCACGAATTTAATGTTCATAATGCACTAGAGCCTTCATTTTTCAAACACATTTTACTAAAAACCAAACAAAATATTTATTTTGGTTAACATTATTTTATAACATTTAAAATTTTTTTTTGTGATTTTTTTTTTTTTGTTTTGGGAGAACCATACAATGTTTTGAATTAGTTTTTTTTATGTAACATTTATTAACTGGTACAGGAGAATACATTTTCAATACAACTATAATTGACAAGGGATTAAAATAAAAGACTGTCCTTTAAAATAAAGGACGGATGGTCACCGTACTTATAATACAACTTACGTATATGCGAGTATCTTAAAAATACCCTAATGCAAACCCGTAAAGCAAATATACGAATGCGCATATATTTACGTGCGTTCAGATTTCTGAGCTCGTGTAGCTTCCAGGGCAGCAAAATTCGTTAAAGTCTCAATTAGCTCTGCAGTGTTCAACCACATCAAACGCTGTTCAATCATACTTTAGTCTAATTAATTGGCGCTGACTGCGAGGCAGCACACACAAAATTCCAACAATGCGGTCTGTATTCGTCTTGACAACGGTATAATCTGCAGTTTGGATAAAGTAAGGAGGCAAACAAGTATTCGATGGTTGATAACAATTTGTGAAACGTTCCCAAATAAACGAGTGCGTAGTTGTTGATGAAGGCTTTGGGTTTTTGTGATGAGCTAGCAGCTAATCAGATAGCAACTCCAGAAGTAGCAATGTTAAACGAGGCTATGTGAATGTCTCTAACTAATTTATTTACAATTTTATTTATCCCACTTATTTTTGTATTGATGACTTAAGTATTTATGTATACATATTCAATACATTTGTCCGCAATTTTTACGAATACCAACTCTCTCTGATGATATTTGAAAGGATGTTCTGGATATTGAAAATTTTAAATTTGCTTCTTTTCAGTTTTCCTGCCTTTAAAATCACCAGTGTAGGAATATTATCAAGCATGCTTCAGGAGGTTTCAAAGGTAGTTCTCACTGCTCTGGTAGCAATCTTAAGAGGGACTAAGCACCCGAATCATATCCCGCTAAGCTGAAGTAAGGTTAAGGTAATCTTTATCCCTAAATCGGTGGAAATAGGGCCAGGATAATTCTAAGGATCATAAGCTTAATGTATTTCATATTCAAGACATACGAGAGCCTATTAGATCCTCATATAAGGGGAAGGACGACAAATTTATCGCACTCTTAACATGCCTACCTAAAAGCAAGATTAACGCAGAAGTATAAGATACCTTCAACACTGTAAATATAAACTCTATAAATGAGAAGTAGAGCTGAATCTTTGCATTCTGTCGTGGATCCTTACTATGCTAATTAGCAGTGAATTTCATGCCGAACATTAGGATTATACGGAAAGTCACTGTGCATATGATACGAGGCGTACCCCGCCAGGAGGAATGCTTTTGCTGCTACTATCGATGGTAGAAGTTAACAAACCGCTTGTCGAAGTTATCGAAGTACTAGCAAGCCAAAACTCTCACAGAATCGAGGTGGAGGCTTATACATACGATATAGCGAAATTATGGAGGACGCTCTTAAGCAAGTAACTTTTTGGCCTATAATCTCTAAATATTTACAAATAAGAGAAAATTACCGTATTTTACGAAATCTAAATTTAAGGTCACAGAACTGTATCTCTCAAAATGAATGAAATATCTTGGAGTTGTTCTAGATCCCAAACTTAATTGGATGTTAAACATTGAGAAGCGAACAAGGAAGGCCTAAGTGGCCCTCTCTACAGACAAACAAACAAAAATTCTAGGCAACCAATGGGGATTTAATCCACAGGTCGTACACTGTACGTGAAAGGCTATAGTCCGACACATACTTTCGTATGATACTTTCGTATGGAGTACTAGAGCTCATGGCCAGCTCTAGCTAAGGCTAACGTCGATAAAAAACTTAGCGGTATTCAGAGGTCAGCTGCCATGGGCGTAGCCAGATAGGGGCGGGGGGGTGCTCGAGCCCCCACCCTAACTTTCAAATTTTCCTTATATATATATAACATAATACCCTGAAATACCAGCTTAATA
>NW_016162423.1:23061-38605 GCF_001687245.7 Rhagoletis zephyria | reverse complement strand
CCCCCCCCCCCCCCCCCCCTAAATTTCATTCTGCCTACGCCGATGTCTGCTGCTATTAGCACAAAAAGTGCAAACATATACTTCTGAACGGAGTTTCCAAACATTTTGCTCGATTTGCTACCTATATATGTATATTTTTTTATTGAAATTTTATTTTTAGCGCAATCAGATTACGGGCTTCAGATTACTGAAACGGAAGGCCTTTCGGGCACCATCCAAAGTAAGGTAAATGCGTTGCTTAACGACTGAATTATACTAAGAACTAAGACCCGCACCAATTATTAAACTCACACAAGACTCTCAAGCAGCACTGACTGAATTCATGGAAAGACTTTATGCTTGGAGTGGATAGCTGTCTTCACATATTGATCCAAGAAGATATGCATGGTATGTACCGTTCTTTTCATTGAAACACTCAGATAGAAGCTATTCTTCCGCCTAGAGGAACACGCCAGCGTTCTTCTAGGGAATAGTTTGCAATTAAGGAGGCAATAAATTTCATAAAACCACAAGCACTCTCGAGATTACAGATGGAAATTTTATCAGATAGTCAGTTGGCAATTCAGGTGCTCTCCTCTTCCTCATAAATGATTGCTCATTGCTGATAAAATTAAAACGACATTTTCTCTGCGTATACCCGGCCCTACCAAGAGTGAGGCCAAAGACACTTGACCACCTATTACTAAAAAAATATTCCAGAGTACGGTATCCTCTCTCTTTGTAATATACTGAAATTCATCAATACCAGCAAGTGGCTATAGACTTGAAGGATTTTGTGGGTTTAAAGGGCTAAAGCGTTCTAATTGCTTGTGTGAAATCACTCAAATCTGCGAAGCAATCTTCCTTTTTAAATCACTTTCTCCTTATTTTATTGGCCTTCGCAATAAACATAGCTAAAAATAAGCAGCACAGCAGTAGTCACTTAGATTTTCATCGTCTCGTTTCAAAAAATAAACCTTCTTTGATAAGGCTTAATTTCTTGTTAGCTAATTTATATCAAGCATTGCGCATAAGTAACTACAAGCAATAGATAGTAATTCCTCAGTCAATTTGCCCTCAATCCTCAACAGTTATTGTTGTTGTGGATTTACGCGCAACATCTTTTCATCCGCCTCTGTTGTTTAGCCTTCCATCACTCACCGCATTCCATTTGAATGACACTGCCGGCCAGTGACAGCTGCAAATCTGGTTAATCAGACTGTGGTGCTCTACCTCAAAGTTTTGGCTTTGTTTTCGATTTTATAGCCAAATAGCTAAGCCAAACTGTGATAAACGGCGGAGCTCATCTGACATCATTGCATTGTTACCAGCTGCTAACAGATTGGCTTGTGGATTATTGAGTAAATTGGATACGAAGAGTTTTTCTGCTTAAAAAGCATTGAACCGCACGTTGTGACATATTTAAGATATATTTAAAAAAGGCGATTTTTTCGAAAAGGCAAGTCAAACTTTAACTTGAAAAATTTCCTTTATCTTTTGCTTTCTTACCAATATCCAAAAAGAAATATCGGTTAAATTAGGTTGTTTGCTTTACAAATTTGTTAGACATTGTTTTAAGAGTTTTACGGGATGGCCGAGAGAAAAAATAACAACTCAAAATTTTAAAAAGATGGATGAAAAATTAAAAATTGAATTTTCGGACACTAAGGTGTGTTTCTTGGTGCGATTAATTATTTTTTAAATTTATTTTAATTATATATATATATATTTCCTTAGTTCTTTATAGTTTCCCTGCCCCTGACTTAAACTTGTTTTATGGCTTAAGTACTTCTTTCCACATGTACATATGTTTTTTCTGCAATGAAATTAGATTTTCAAATCTGTAATTTAATTTTAATTGAAATAATTACATTAACTGACATTAATTTAATTTGAAAAATCTTAGCCGCCTCCAAGCGGACTCCAACCAGCGATCTCAGAACTACAACCGGTAGTTTTCACGCAACGCCACAGCCGACATTTGGAAGAAAAGCGATTAATTGCGTTTTATTTTTGGCTTTAGCAATTCAAAGGCAGATGTCGCTGAACGCTTAAGTTCTGGTAGGCCATTGCTTTAGCACATACTAGTTAACGAACTGGTATTTTTGCTGACTGGTTTGGCTTTTCACTGCAGGGTATGTACAGAATGCAATTGTGTATGAGCATTTAAGCTATGCGCATGCAATTACGTATATTTTGGTCAAATGCTGATGAAAATGCTGCGTGTCAGGATATAAAGCCATGTGAAAAATAATAGCGACCAGACATTTTGACCAGGTTTGGCTATTTTTTTTCGTCTTTATTTAATACTTATCATTATCTTTTTATAAAACTACAGCTCATTGTATAACGAAAACCACATGAGGCCGGATTTCAAACTTTGCAGAAAAATTAGCAAAAAATGAACAAAATTATACAACAACAAAAAACTTTTTGTTAAGAATTTTTAGAAAAATTCTAGGTTTGCTTTTTTGTAGCTCATTAATCTCTAGATTAATAAAGTGCACCACTCAAAAGGCTAAAAATTCGCGTGGATTTTTGTTCCTACTTTTTTGCTGAATGTGTAACGGATTATAACACCATCCGCATAAAAAATTCCAAGTAAGTAAATTTGGAACTTTAATGCCCTCACCCCGTAAGATTTTTCTAACTGTATTGAAAAAAACCCCTATTTTTTACTTTAAAATCAAAAAATATTTAGAGGTCGCTCAAAGCGCTCAAAATTTTCTATGTATTTTATATGGGGAAAAACAACTTTTCGTATAAATAGTACGAAATTCGTGAAAATCAATATTTTTCTATCGAAAAATTCTGGTCCTCTTCAGGAAACTTCCAATAACAATACCAAACTGTTTATTTAATCATTTTTTTAATAACAAAGATTTTTTATTTCCCCCCATTGCATTTTCTGGCATTTTCTGGGGGATTTGGCGGACCTGTAAAATATATTTACTATGAAAAAATAGTAAAAAAAAAAAATAATAGTGTATTATTACTGGGAATCTCCTGAAAAGAAACTGAGTTTTCCAATCGAAAAATATTGATTTTCAAGAATTCAATACCATTTCTACGAAGTGTTTTTTTTTCAGTATAAAATACACAGAAAACTTTAAGCGCTTTGAGCGGCCTCTAAATATATTTTGATTAGCAAATAAAAAATATGTGTATATTTTTTTCAATATACAACAATCATAGGGGGTGAGAGCATTAAAATTCCGACTTTGCTTGTTTTGGACCACCCTAGTGTGCACACATATATGAATGTACATACCTATCACTCATTCACTTTAATAGTGTCATAATCCAAAAAAATTCAACTATTAATTTAACTATGCAGTTATTACTACTACTTCTTATTTTACGTTTCGTAAAAATTGCATTACTGTATCGATTACCAGTATCTCAATAGTATAAAATATGTATTCGTTTCCACAATGAGACTGTAGGTAAATTCAAACTTTTAAAGAACTTTTTCTCAATTTTTGCTTTTTTGAGTTATTACACTATTGATGTAAATGAGCGATATATTAATATATCCGACAAATAGTTCTCGTCGCTGCTCAACCGCATCATTCAGCCAGCAACGAGCGGTCAAATGCAATATGAATGCGCTAGTCATTTATTCAGTCAGACAGTCACTCAGTCATTCAGTTTATTGGACAAATTCACATTGCACAGCATTTAAAGCAGTAACGGCAAACACTATGCCTTTACACCGCTGCACCGTTACTTATTTCTGCTGTCAGTAACAGAGAGGTTTGTGTAGCACAAGCGTGATGTGGCATGCGGTGTGTGGTATGTTTTACACCAACATATTGCTGCTGCTGGTTTTAGCGGAACAGTATTATCTGTTGAAAACTTTCTGAATTTGCTGAGGGCTTTAACCGCTGCTAGTATGTACGAGCTGAATGGTTGGCAGAAAATGAATCAGCGATTAAAGCGCTTTTGCAGTTGTTGATTTGGTGTTATTCGT
Source organism: Rhagoletis zephyria (assembly GCF_001687245.7). Classification (NCBI taxonomy): domain Eukaryota; kingdom Metazoa; phylum Arthropoda; class Insecta; order Diptera; family Tephritidae; genus Rhagoletis; species Rhagoletis zephyria. The sequence goes on along the minus strand of NW_016162423.1, from coordinate 34,653 downwards.
TTGATTGAAATAGCGGGTATAAATTAACTATGTCTGGATATACATACATAGGTATCTAAACACGCAGTTTCTTTTTGTATCCAGCCTTTTCCAAATGGTTCACACTTAATTGCTCTAAAAGGACAACTAAACAGTTATGATTTTCCTCGGGCGGATAAGACAAGTTTTGATGGTTCCCACGGATTTTATAATTATCTTCTTCGCAGTAATAATTATTGGAATGACATTGTTTTGTGAGCACCACAAGTTCTGTAAAAAATAATTTTTAAGAAAAAACTAAAAATTTAAGAGTATCGGTTACTTCTTCATTGACCAGTGTTCGTGTCTAAACCAAATTAGTATGGTATCACACTTGCAATACCACCTTTCCAAAAAGAATTTTCGAAATGAGTCCACGTGGTCCAAAGTTATGCGGTAACATATATAAAAAAATATATATAAATTATGGTTAACTGATAGCCTCTTCCTTTTGTTAAATCGGTTAAATAGTGAAAAAAGTCTGACCCGAACTCACACACAGCATCGAAGGGGCGATTTGTTTAACCTTGTGGGCATATATGTACATATCTGTGGACTTTTGTGAAAACAACCTCTGTGATTTCTGTAGGTAGGAATTTAGAGTAAATTATAAGGTACTTCTATTCAGAAATTTGTCATTTTTATTTAACTTTTTTTGAGATAGCATCTTGAACTACTCCCATTAATAACTAGATATAAAAATATCATTCGAGATATTTTAATATTCACTCTAGAGAAGTTGTTTTGTCAAAAGTCCAGATATATGTACATATGTATATATGAATGACACGTTTTATTTATTCGTACTTTTTTGCTTTGGGTTAACTAGGAAAAATATTAAATTAATAACAATAAAACTTTGCAAGTATACAAAAGAGTCAAAAGCAGAAGTCACGCACTGCTGCCTAAATTACTTGCATGCCACGGCGTATGAGTGACGCCAATGGCTAATATCAACATTAACTTTTTGTTGACTAATGGATGCTATGAGCCAATTTATGTGCGTAGCAAGTACGCAGAAATCACCAACATTTGCTGCATCTGACAATTTGCGGCATCTGTAATGATTGGTGTAAGTAAGTTGCTTGAATTGTTACCTGAATGAGTCTGGAGTCGGCGACCTTTGTGGCAATGCTTTTGGCTATTCGTAGTTGGTTTGTTTGCTCTTCCATGTTTGTGTTTTTCCCATAGCATGTTTTCTTTTCTTTTTGCACACAATAATTGTTCAGATTTTAAACATGACTTGTTTCCCTATAGTTCGGATAAAAATAGACTATATACAATAAAATTTATTATACACAAAGCATGAACCAAACTTATTTATATATGGAAGAAAACTTTAAGCGACACCGCTTACGAATTTTCGCATAGCCTTGGACTTCTGATTTCTCAATCTAAAGGTGATGTGCGGCTTCCGACAAAGATGGAAAAATTGTGCCATGCACCACACAATTTTAACTTACCCGTCAAAACTGAATTACTGGAGGCACCAGAATAGTCACACAGCCGGTGCCATCTCCAAGGTATGCGGCGGCGCTGCTTAACACTTGAACCACGTCATCCCTGTTGCCATTATGTTGTTGCTGCTATACTTGAATTCAATTTTAAACTTTAATTTTTTCTACAGCTTAAGCTTTCAGCCTCATTAGTCAGCTTTCGCTTGCATGTTGATAAACTTTAATTTTGAAAATTTCAATATTTACACTACCGCCAAAAAGTATTGGCACAGCAAATTTTCCACAATATATGCAACGATATATTTTCTAATATTTTACAGTCAATTTTTTATAAAAATGTGGTTCAATCTACAACAAAAAACAAAAAAGTATAATTCCTAAACTTTGTGCAAAACTCGCGAAAATTTGGAAAATTTTCATGGATATTTTCAACTTTTTAATCAGATTTTTAAGATATTTTTGAGTTTCGCATTGATTTTTGCGAATTTTTTTGTTGAGGGTGTTTTGCATTTTTTCCATATAAAGTATTTTCGAAAAAAATTTTCGTAAGTTTTGCGCAAAGTTTAAGAATTATATTTTTATGTTGTAGAATAAAAAAAAAATGTTGCATGTGTTGTGAAAAATTTGCTGTGGCTATTCTTTTTGCCGGCAGTGTACCTCAAACGCTATGGAAAGTAGCACCCCACGCACTTTTAGTATTGAAAAATTATTTTATCAGTAAACAAAAGCATCAATAAGAATTTCTTGAATTGTCTTTACAAAGAATTTCAAACGGAGAAATTCTACTGAGTTTCGCCTTTGCAGTGAAAATTGTTTACTTTATCAGCGAATTTCTGAGAAAACAGTCTGACTGGTCACCGCCTCTTTGGTTATTTACAATGAATTGCATTGCAGCTTATTTATAGCAAGCTTAATTCTTATTACGTTGGCGATTTCACGGCGGACACATACATATCTTAATAATAAACAAGCAGTTTCCAATTTATTTTTGCATGCAGCCCAGTGTTGCCATACTTTATATTTCAAAAAACTGTAAATTTTCTTAAACGAAATTGTATTCTCGACCAAAAAGCTGTAACCTTAAAAACTCAAAATTAAAGTTCTCTAATTTTTTAAAAATGACAAAAAAAGATTCGCTTAAAACAAAATAATGGTGCTTTTAAATTTACTTCATATTATCAATCGATGATTTTTATTGATCACCAACATTTTAAGTAATTAAAGTCTCGCTTCTTCACCTGAAAAAACAAAAAGTCACGGCCGTCTGGACATATGTCACCGGGTGCTTCATATATGTATCTTAATATCTAAAACTCTATACAACGGGTGATTCAAAGCACCTGCATATAATTACATTAATCTTTACAATAACATAAAAAGTTTAAATTATACTTAACGTAACAAAATTATATATAAAATAGAACTTCTTAATCACATTTTGCATTAATAAAACTTAGTTTCTTTACACTGTTTGGCAAATCTCAAGTTTTGAAATATTACAGAAAAAAGGCCTATACAGATAAACTTTAGTTTGAGTCACTGTATTCCTAGAGCAGGTCACTTTTCTCAAGATATTTTCATTCTTGGAAAAAAATTTAAATTTGAACTCGGAAAAAATCATAAAAAAAAAATCATCTGTATTGAAGTCTGTTTTTTCATTCACAATGCAAACTGAAATTACCTTATCCAGAAAAACGGTATACAACCCACAATTAAATTTAAATTCGCTTTTTTTTGTCATTTTAGCGTTCCTGCAGTGTTATTTTTCTAAATTGCTTTGTTAATTTCTTTGGGCATTTCATTCTATATTTCAAAATTTAGTACCTCCCGAAGCATTTTTTAAATAAAGCTTTAATTCTTAAAATAACAGAGAGTGCTTGAATTACTAAATTATTTCTTGTTTTACTCAAATTGATTTGGAAAATTATTTTTCGAATTCGCCGTAACGACTGGAATGCAAAGGACAGCAGAAACCATTTCTTTCAAATGAAGAAACGCTGCTCCCCTTTTATTATAAAAATTGACTAGCATTCGTTAAAACAAGAAATTAAAAAAAAAATAATAATTTATACTAAAACTTAATTTAAACAACTGTAAACCTTTTTTAAAACTGTAATTAACAATCAAAATTTCGAATCTGGCAACACTGGTGCAGTCCAAGTACCTGCCTTTTACTCGCCTCATTATCTTCCTCTTCCAACTGTCCTTCAATATGATGAAATCAATAGCTACTTCAACTGTGTTCGCTTGACAGCAGCTGTGGATGACAGCTACGGACCAGCAGTGCGAAGTACGAATATTTATGCAGCTGCAATATTTCTTTATGATTTGTTGGCGTAATTCATTGATCGATTTCTGCAGTCATTCAAAGGTGAGATGCTTTCATTGTCGCCCACCAGAAAAAAACTTCAAAAAGGAAAGGAAAGTTTTGAAAGAACTTAAGATCAGCAGGAGTACACAAGCGAAAAAGTTGAGAAATTAAATGCTGCCCGTCCTGTATGTGTAGTAGCTACCTCTACAAAATGTCCTTTTGATATTTTCTACAAAATATTCTTTATATAAAAAGCAAAAACACTCATGCACATACAGACATCATCTGCACTTAAATAAATAAAAATTTTAATGCAGGCATATCTATGTAAGTAAATATCTATGCATATAAGCGTAGGGGAAAAATTTTGATTTCAGTAAAAATTTACGCGCTCTTAGCTAATCGTGACCAACTTTTTACTAACTTATCACTTGCCGCCTCAAAACTAGTTATTTGTATGAAAAAATCACTCGAACGAGGAGACATTTTCCGTAGTCGAGGAGCCATTTTGCGACTGATCTAGCAGACTACCGATAGTCTTCGACATCTGTGCCAATTTGACTCAGACGGAACGGAGCGAAATGCTAATAAATTTTTCTCAAATGTTTCTCAATCCGTTCTTAATTTGATAAACAATGTTGAGCAATTCTCTCAAGCGTTTCAAATTTTTTTCCAAGTGTTCGGTGGGTTGTTCTTTGGGTTAAATAATGAGAAAAAGTAGCTTTTTAATTTTCACCTACTTTGTGTATTTATATGAGCAAATCTCACGAGTTGCGATTTAGTGTTACTTTCTTCCCTTGAGAATTTCTTCTTACATATATTTCAATCAATGCGGCGGAGTTCCAGAAGAAATAACAAAAAAAAATTAATAAAGGATTTGAACAATTTAAGCCTTAAAGCGTTTATTTAGTTGAACAAGTACCGAGATTATTCATTTTTTCATTGTCGCTCGAAATAATCATAATTGTGTTTTTTTTTTTAACTTTAGGAAGTTTTAAAATAGAATCTCCATATTAGAGGCAATGGACGTTGGCATCAAATACTATACATCTGTGAAGTTTCAAGAGTGTGCCACCAAATAAAACAAAATGGCTAATTGTATTTATATCTTTTATCAGTTCAATAACATTATACATACATACATATACCTTCATATGTATTTTACGAAACAATCCACAACCATTGCTGAAAGTAACTGATAACACTTCACCGTTTCTTGCAGCTTGACTGATTTTGTGTACAGAGTCGAAAACAAAACCAACACTTTGAGATGGCCTATAGATAGAAGGATAGCTTCACAGCCGTCAATGACCGTCATTCGAGTGGAAGGCGCTGATTGAGGGAAGACTAAACAACAGCTGTCAAAGCAAAAGCTATTGTGCGTAAATTCTCAACAGCAATGACTGTTGATGATTGAGCGTAAATTGAGTGTGAAACTACAAAGTGGTTACTTAAGACAGAAGGACATACACTAGGCTTAGTGTTAATTGAGAAAGTTTATTTTGGAAATATCTAAGAGCGACTGCTTTCACTACTTATCTTTAGTTAAATTTACCGTTTAATCCAAATACAGGATGAAGGAATCAATAGAGAAAATAAGTTTGCTACATAAGTGGCAAAATACAAATACAAATACAAATACGTAGATATATAATTACCGATATCTAAGTATTAGCAAACAAATTAGTGCGCATCGCACATTTTCAAACTTAAGCCGCCAATTTACTGCCAATCCTGCTTTGAATAAACTGTTTAGCTGCCGATGCGGTGCTACTACCAAGCCTACAAACATGTCACCAGTGCTCGTAAATGTGCTTTAAGTTCTGAGAAATCAAACACAAATTCTACATCTTCTGCCTCACCCAAGCGAACGACTACTTGTATAACATCGCCATCATGCCGAAAACCAGTTGTGATTCGCATTTTAAGGCTTCTCCGTTATTGCGCCGCTGTCATCGCCATTAATTTGCCCAAAGTATAATTGAAGAGCATTTGATGTGGTCGACAACTGCAAAACTAATTGAAATGCTAATGAGTTGCTGCAGTTTGAGGTACACAGACTCAGAAATACCCGGTAGAAAAAGATATATCAATTTATAAGAAATAACCCACTTGCGTTTATCTTACTGTGGGATTTCGATAAAATGTATAACTTTTAGTTCACTGGCGATTAGTACCACATTTGACGTTCTGTACTTCATCAGAATGGTGTCCAGCTAAGATCAAAAATCAGTGTTATGTGCTCAAGCTCCTCAATAGCTTCGTTATATGATCGTGGACTATGGATGAAATGTAGGAGCGAACCTCTTGAAAAAAGCGCTGGGTTGGAACAAGATGTTAGACGTCCCGTGCTGATGTTCAGCCTGCCTGACTCAGATTAATAAATAGCCCAGTCTCAAGCGGAGTGCTCCGGGTACTTGGCGACGTCCGGGTAACCTGCGCACATGGACCTCTCTTCAAATATAATATCGTTAAAGAGGACGGTCCGCCAAAAAACCGACAGGAGTGGCTTCGACTTCTGCTTCAGCCTCGTGCAGGGCAGGGGTCATTTTTAGAAGATAGAGAGGGCTTAAGCGCCAGGGAAGGTCCTAATACGAGTGACGCAAGAGGCAGTGGATAGATAGGGGCCTGGGTATATCGGTTTCCAATCGTTTGATGGATGGAGCTGCGGGAACAGTAGAGCAACTCCCTTATAAACAGGTCGGGTCAGTAGAATGGACGGGGGAGTATTATCCAGCTTAGGCAAACCGGCAGATACTGCCCCAAAGAGGCAGCGGTCTGCTGAACAAGCAGGGTGTAGGGTTGCCAAAAGACCAAAAACAGATGGCTACAAATATTCCTCTTTCAGCGATTTTACTAACAGTGGCGGTGAGGTAGTAGCCGTCATTGACACTCTCAGTCAGTGGAGGTGGGTAGAGGAGGCGATACCAGATATCTACCTCCAAGTTCTGGAGGATAACCCTAAACTAAAGCTTTCAGTGATCAACTTCAGGTTAAGTTATCATCAGATACATTTCCTGCATAGTATGTTTACTTGCACACACACCGAGACCGGCTATAACACCCTATCTCAGAATTTTATTGAAAAACACCCTATCTCAGAATTCGGTTCAAAAATGCCCTAGCTCAGCTGAAAGTACATTCAAAATGTGCTGAGATAGGGCGTTTTTGAATCGGCAGCTGAGATAGGTCGATCTTCCACTCAGCCATCGATATGAGCAGGAAATTATGTTACTCATACGCCATGTATCCCCACGTTTGATCAAACTTATTTAATAGGATTAAGCGAACTTTAAAGAGTCTGGTGGAACTTCCACCGACATCGTAAACTATCTGGTAACATTGAGCTTTGATTTTTAACAATATGTAGAAAATTGTACATATATAAAAACCTGCACTTCGACTTGTACAAAAGTAAGTAACGTTTTACGTACCTTTCCTAACTCCAACCTGTAAAAGTGCAGCCTAATCTACTTTCGAATATTTGTTGCTAAACTTCCGTTCACCATTTAAATTTTTGTTAAAAATTCTAGTACAGCTTACAACTTCTTGCACTTTCTCCGGAGTTTAAGCGATGTCATTGCCATTATTAGCCCTTCTAAGCCAACAAGCCGTGATTTATGACCAAAGTAAGTAGTCAAAGTTTAGAAAGTCGCCTGCGAGTGACACAGCCAAACAAAATTCGCACATAAATTTGACTTACTTCAACGCAGACACTGGGGAGTTAAATAAATAAATACTCTGTACATTAGGGTATTCCAAAAATATAAGTGAAAAGGTAAAGTCGGAATTTTTATGCTCTCACCCCCAAGGATTGTTCTATACCAAAAAAAATAANACCTTTCCTAACTCCAACCTGTAAAAGTGCAGCCTAATCTACTTTCGAATTATTGTTGCTAAACTTCCGTTCACCATTTAAATTTTTGTTAAAAATTCTAGTACAGCTTACAACTTCTTGCACTTTCTCCGCAGTTTAAGCGATGTCATTGCTATTATTAGCCCTTCTAAGTCAACAACCCGTCATTTATGAGCAAAGTATGTAGTCAAAGTTTAGAAAGTCACCTGCGAGTGACACAGCCAAACAAAACTCGCATACAAAGTTGACTTACTTCAACTCAGACACTTGGGAGTTAAAGAAATAAATACTCTGTACATTAGGGTGTTCCAAAAATGCAAGTGAAAAGGTAAAGTCGGAATTTTTATGATCTTAACCCCAAGGATTGTTCTATTCCGAAAAAATATATTCCTATTTTTTTATTTTTTTATTTAATTAAAAAATATTTGAAGGTCGCTTAAAACGCTCAAAGTTTTCCATGTACTTCATATGGGGAAAAAACCGATTTTTCGTAGAAATAGTATAGAATTCTTGCAAATCAATATTTTTCGATCGGAATACTATGTTTCTCTTCAGGAGATAAGGTATATTTTTTTTCGATATAGAGCATTAAAATTCCGACGTTATTTTTTAGACCACGCTAATGTAAATATGTATGAATGTTAGTGGGAAAATTGTTACTGATTCGTTAGGCTACATATGTATGTATGTGCATGTGTACAATGTACAATATAGATATGTACATGCGGGCAAAATTCGCCAAGTGTACCAGGAAAAAGTTTTATGTCCGCATTTTGTTTGAATTCTACCACGTTGTCCCTATAGTTACTGGTAACTAATGTGTAAAAGAATTTTTTTTTAACCTCGGTATTTGTCGAGTTATACGAGTTTATACATGCAAATTTCAACCCTTCTTCTTAGAGTCACAAGGAGTCTTAAAATTCTTATCTTATGTCACATTTATAATAAAGAATCAAAAATTGTTGAGCTATTAGAACTTTTTTCATGTTTTTTGTTTTTGTTTTTTTTTTAATTTGCAAAAAAAAATTATTGTATTATTTAAACACTACCATTTTTTTTACTCAAATGGCTTATTCGATGGTTTATTTTCTAAGCTTTACAACGATATATAATTTGTAATGGACGTGGCAAAATGACAGATATATTATAAAACTTACTTGATAAAACGGCACTTAAACATTTGTATTTGTGAAACGATGGTCAAAAGAATTAATTTAGTGAGCCTTGTATCACTAAAGCTCTGTTTACAACATTAGTCAGACCGATTGTGGAATACGGATCGATGTTTTGGAATCGAAGGTATCAAATTAACTCAGACAAGCTGGTATCAATTCTAAAACAATTCCTAATTTTAGTTTTAAGAAATTTCCGTTGGAATTCTCAATCCAATCTTCTAGCTTATACAAGTCGTTTAAAACGTATTAACCCTCCTACACTTTTAAGTCGCAGGGAAATGCTTGGTACAATATTTATGGATAAATTACTAATCAGCAGTCCATTTTGCGTTTCTTTGGACTGAAGTTAGCCTTAATATTCCCTGAAGTCTATCAACACACTGCTGTTTCCTATTTCTGAAAGCTTGTAAACTAATTTTGAATTACAGGAGCAACTCCGTTGCTAATTCCAGGATTCTAACTCTCATTCCAGTATATTTGATATATCTGATTCACTTTTCAGCATTCAGAAATCGATACTTTCCTCTCTGAATAAATGATAGGCTAGGTTGGGTTGGATTTGGCGGCAGTCCTAAGAAGGACTCATTTAGACTAAGGGTCCTTTGTGATACCGAATTAGACTTTTATTTATTTATCCCTGCTCCGCTTTAAAACACTTAGCGTTTAGCAAAAAGTGCATAATCTGCTAACGTTCATCGCTTTGAGGTAGCTGAGATCTTTGCTCTCCGTTTTTATAGAGCCGGGGACAATTTCAGAGAAGGTTTATTCTCCATATTCGTTCATGCAGCTTCCTTTAATCTAGTCAGACATTGTCCGGTGAGAACTCCAGCCATTATGCGAATGTTCTACCTCTTTAGAGTAAAAAGATACTTGGTGCGTTGTGCGTCTATGGTTGATAAAATTAGCATGTTTGAAGAGGGATGCCTTATATCTGTATCAAGCATTTCGTTTCATGACGCGTGAGTTCATTGTCAGGTACCAAGACAACATGTATGCTGAATGTCTCAGCTATCTACTACTACTTTTGAAGTCAGCAACATATTTCCCGAAAATTTAGTAGCCGTCTGGCTGCCAGTGAAAATGAAGATAGCATGACTGGGAATCGTATCACACTGTACCAGTGATGCGTAGTTTGGAAAAGTCATCAGTTCCGCCTAAAAAACACTGCAGTAGTCGGCAAGGCGGAAGCTGAGCGATATGCATAACTGTTCCGAATAAACCCCACCACCAACTTATTTATCCAGATGACTGTTTCCATTGACCATTCCGCCCTTGCTGTCAGGAACCTAGTCTTGGAAGTGCGGGTGGGTGGGATGTAGTCGGTTGTAGGAAACTGAGTAAAGTTGTTTAAAATTTTACAATGACCGATATGTGGATGCGTCCATTTCTTAGTCGCGTTAAGCCTAATGGCTTTATTACATGCCATCTTTCTTGCATATAGAACCGTCGGGCGAAATATTAGTATCGTGTTGAGCGCTTTGGCTTTGGTAGAGAAGCCAGTCTTTGAACTTTGTCCATTTTCTTAGCGTTAACATTTTTATTGAGAGATCCCACCAAACTATTACCCCGTAGAAAAGAATCGGTCTTTCCACTGTGGTCTAGATCACAATTTTGGGCTCCAAACTCCAGTTTTTGACAATAGCGCTGATGCAGGAGTATAAGGCAGTTGTGGCTTTGCGAACCCTTTCATGGATGTTAGGTCACCAATTTTCATATCCACAATTAGACATAGGTTTTTGAGCTGATCACTTCTCTGCAGTGTAGCACCGTTTAAGTTGAGATCAACATATGTGTTTCCTTGTAAATAGTACAAGTTCTAATTTTGTGGAATTTACTCCCAAACATAAAGTCATAAATAGTAGTCGGCTGATAAATTTGGTACTGTAACTGAATAGGTTTAGATCTTGACACTTAACAAACTCCTGCCTTTCGTGACTCGGCGCAAAAATGTGAAAAAAGGTTCCGTATGCCATGCGGATTGCGCCCCTCGTGCAGACGAACGGGAGGAAGGCAACCATTGGGGTCAATACTAATAATAAAAAAATAAAAAAATTTGAACAATTTAGATACTCCTACCTAAATTTATACAGCAGTTATCGTGCACAGAAAGTTCGGCAGAAGCACTTGGTAACTGCACTCGGGCATAGAAACATTGAAATGAATGATTTTAATGTAATTTGCGTAAGTTTGTTGTTATTATTAAAAAATTACTGAAAAGTACTGATTTTGGTGCATCGAAAAATCGAATTTCTCTAAAAACAAATCTGGCAACCCTATTTGCCACACGCATACCAATTGATCATAACCAGAAAAAGCCAACGTATTTCCAGAAAATTGGCTGCAATTATTAGATTTCCGACTAAGCTCTACTCTCTCTCCCTCATTTTATACATACACATTTAGGATCATAGCAAAAACTCTTAATGTTGAAATAAGATGAAGCGGCGGCTATCTATCCGCCTGCCGACAATCAGAAAATTTCAAAAACACTCCACTGAACAGGTTACCGTTTTGGCAATAAAAAAAATAAAAAGTACGATAGTGCCATAATTCAAAGTCACTGCAGTTGAAGGTATTGGAAAAAGTGCGACTGAGATAGCGACTGAATAGTACGAATATAGTAAAAAGGGAGCGGTGAGGCGACAGGCGCAAAAGTAGTAAAACTAGATTTAGTTTGCTGCGCGAAAATGAAAAATGTCACTCCTTAAGTTATCTGTTGTCGCTGCACTCCACTGCGCTTTGTTGTACTTTGATTTTAAAGCACATAACAAATTT
>NW_016162423.1:0-15774 GCF_001687245.7 Rhagoletis zephyria | reverse complement strand
TATATATAAAATAGAACTTCTTAATCACATTTTGCATTAATAAAACTTAGTTTCTTTACACTGTTTGGCAAATCTCAAGTTTTGAAATATTACAGAAAAAAGGCCTATACAGATAAACTTTAGTTTGAGTCACTGTATTCCTAGAGCAGGTCACTTTTCTCAAGATATTTTCATTCTTGGAAAAAAATTTAAATTTGAACTCGGAAAAAATCATAAAAAAAAAATCATCTGTATTGAAGTCTGTTTTTTCATTCACAATGCAAACTGAAATTACCTTATCCAGAAAAACGGTATACAACCCACAATTAAATTTAAATTCGCTTTTTTTTGTCATTTTAGCGTTCCTGCAGTGTTATTTTTCTAAATTGCTTTGTTAATTTCTTTGGGCATTTCATTCTATATTTCAAAATTTAGTACCTCCCGAAGCATTTTTTAAATAAAGCTTTAATTCTTAAAATAACAGAGAGTGCTTGAATTACTAAATTATTTCTTGTTTTACTCAAATTGATTTGGAAAATTATTTTTCGAATTCGCCGTAACGACTGGAATGCAAAGGACAGCAGAAACCATTTCTTTCAAATGAAGAAACGCTGCTCCCCTTTTATTATAAAAATTGACTAGCATTCGTTAAAACAAGAAATTAAAAAAAAAATAATAATTTATACTAAAACTTAATTTAAACAACTGTAAACCTTTTTTAAAACTGTAATTAACAATCAAAATTTCGAATCTGGCAACACTGGTGCAGTCCAAGTACCTGCCTTTTACTCGCCTCATTATCTTCCTCTTCCAACTGTCCTTCAATATGATGAAATCAATAGCTACTTCAACTATGTTCGCTTGACAGCAGCTGTGGATGACAGCTACGGACCAGCAGTGCGAAGTACGAATATTTATGCAGCTGCAATATTTCTTTATGATTTGTTGGCGTAATTCATTGATCGATTTCTGCAGTCATTCAAAGGTGAGATGCTTTCATTGTCGCCCACCAGAAAAAAACTTCAAAAAGGAAAGGAAAGTTTTGAAAGAACTTAAGATCAGCAGGAGTACACAAGCGAAAAAGTTGAGAAATTAAATGCTGCCCGTCCTGTATGTGTAGTAGCTACCTCTACAAAATGTCCTTTTGATATTTTCTACAAAATATTCTTTATATAAAAAGCAAAAACACTCATGCACATACAGACATCATCTGCACTTAAATAAATAAAAATTTTAATGCAGGCATATCTATGTAAGTAAATATCTATGCATATAAGCGTAGGGGAAAAATTTTGATTTCAGTAAAAATTTACGCGCTCTTAGCTAATCGTGACCAACTTTTTACTAACTTATCACTTGCCGCCTCAAAACTAGTTATTTGTATGAAAAAATCACTCGAACGAGGAGACATTTTCCGTAGTCGAGGAGCCATTTTGCGACTGATCTAGCAGACTACCGATAGTCTTCGACATCTGTGCCAATTTGACTCAGACGGAACGGAGCGAAATGCTAATAAATTTTTCTCAAATGTTACCCAATCCGTTCTTAATTTGATAAACAATGTTGAGCAATTCTCTCAAGCGTTTCAAATTTTTTTCCAAGTGTTTGGTGGGTTGTTCTTTGGGTTAAATAATGAGAAAAAGTAGCTTTTTAATTTTCACCTACTTTGTGTATTTATATGAGCAAATCTCAGGAGTTGCGTTTTAGTGTTACTTTCTTCCCTTGAGAATTTCTTCTTACATATATTTCAATCAATGGAGTGGAGCTCCAAAAAAGCACAATAAAAAAATTAATAAAGGATTTGAACAATTTTAGCCTTAAAGCCTTTATTTAGTTCAAAAAGTACCAAAATTATTCATTTTTTCATTGTCGCTCGAAATAATCATAATTGTTTTTTTTTAATAACTTTAGGAAGTTTTAAAATAGAATCTCCATATTAGAGGCAATGGACGTTGGCATCAAATACAATATATCTGTGAAGTTTCAAGAGTGTGCCACCAAATAAAACAAAATGGCTAATTGTATTTATATCTTTTATGAGTTCAAATACATTTTGGTTTAGTTAGAAATTCTCTAACATCATTTTAATCGTGAATCTCCGAAGTGTTTTTATACAAAATAACATTATACATACATACATATATCTTCATATGTATTTTACGCAACAATCCACAACCATTTCTGGCAGTAACTGATAACACTTCACCGTTTCTTGCAGCTTGACTGATTTTGTGTAGAGACAGAGTCGAAAACAAAACCAACACTTTGAGATGGCCTATAGATAGAAGGATAGCTTCACAGCCGCCAATGACCGTCATTCGAGTGGAAGGCGCTGATTGAGGGAAGACTATACAACAGCTGTCAAAGCAAAAGCTATTGTGCGTAAATTCTCAACAGCAATGACTGTTGATGATTGAGCGTAAATTGAGTGTGAAACTACAAAGTGGTTACTTAAGACAGAAGGACATACACAAGGCTTAGTGTTAATTGAGAAAGTTTATTTTGGAAATATGTAAGAGCGACTGCTTTCACTACTTATCTTTAGTTAAATTTACCGTTTAATCCAAATACAGGATGAAGGAATCAATAGAGAAAATAAGTTTCCTACATAAGTGGCAAAATACAGATACAAATACGTAGATATATAATTACCGATATCTAAGTATTAGCAAACAAATTAGTGCGCATCGCACATTTTCAAACTTAAGCCGCCAATTTACTGCCAATCCTGCTTTGAATAAACTGTTTAGCTGCCGATGCGGTGCTACTACCAAGCCTACAAACATGTCACCAGTGCTCGTAAATGTGCTTTAAGTTCTGAGAAATCAAACACAAATTCTACATCTTCTGCCTCACCCAAGCGAACGACTACTTGTATAACATCGCCATCATGCCGAAAACCAGTTGTGATTCGCATTTTAAGGCTTCTCCGTTATTGCGCCGCTGTCATCGCCATTAATTTGCCCAAAGTATAATTGAAGAGCATTTGATGTGGTCGACAACTGCAAAACTAATTGAAATGCTAATGAGTTGCTGCAGTTTGAGGTACACAGACTCAGAAATACCCGGTAGAAAAAGATATATCAATTTATAAGAAATAACCCACTTGCGTTTATCTTACTGTGGGATTTCGATAAAATGTATAACTTTTAGTTCACTGGCGATTAGTACCACATTTGACGTTCTGTACTTCATCAGAATGGTGTCCAGCTAAGATCAAAAATCAGTGTTATGTGCTCAAGCTCCTCAATAGCTTCGTTATATGATCGTGGACTATGGATGAAATGTAGGAGCGAACCTCTTGAAAAAAGCGCTGGGTTGGAACAAGATGTTAGACGTCCCGTGCTGATGTTCAGCCTGCCTGACTCAGATTAATAAATAGCCCAGTCTCAAGCGGAGTGCTCCGGGTACTTGGCGACGTCCGGGTAACCTGCGCACATGGACCTCTCTTCAAATATAATATCGTTAAAGAGGACGGTCCGCCAAAAAACCGACAGGAGTGGCTTCGACTTCTGCTTCAGCCTCGTGCAGGGCAGGGGTCATTTTTAGAAGATAGAGAGGGCTTAAGCGCCAGGGAAGGTCCTAATACGAGTGACGCAAGAGGCAGTGGATAGATAGGGGCCTGGGTATATCGGTTTCCAATCGTTTGATGGATGGAGCTGCGGGAACAGTAGAGCAACTCCCTTATAAACAGGTCGGGTCAGTAGAATGGACGGGGGAGTATTATCCAGCTTAGGCAAACCGGCAGATACTGCCCCAAAGAGGCAGCGGTCTGCTGAACAAGCAGGGTGTAGGGTTGCCAAAAGACCAAAAACAGATGGCTACAAATATTCCTCTTTCAGCGATTTTACTAACAGTGGCGGTGAGGTAGTAGCCGTCATTGACACTCTCAGTCAGTGGAGGTGGGTAGAGGAGGCGATACCAGATATCTACCTCCAAGTTCTGGAGGATAACCCTAAACTAAAGCTTTCAGTGATCAACTTCAGGTTAAGTTATCATCAGATACATTTCCTGCATAGTATGTTTACTTGCACACACACCGAGACCGGCTATAACACCCTATCTCAGAATTTTATTGAAAAACACCCTATCTCAGAATTCGGTTCAAAAATGCCCTAGCTCAGCTGAAAGTACATTCAAAATGTGCTGAGATAGGGCGTTTTTGAATCGGCAGCTGAGATAGGTCGATCTTCCACTCAGCCATCGATATGAGCAGGAAATTATGTTACTCATACGCCATGTATCCCCACGTTTGATCAAACTTATTTAATAGGATTAAGCGAACTTTAAAGAGTCTGGTGGAACTTCCACCGACATCGTAAACTATCTGGTAACATTGAGCTTTGATTTTTAACAATATGTAGAAAATTGTACATATATAAAAACCTGCACTTCGACTTGTACAAAAGTAAGTAACGTTTTACGTACCTTTCCTAACTCCAACCTGTAAAAGTGCAGCCTAATCTACTTTCGAATATTTGTTGCTAAACTTCCGTTCACCATTTAAATTTTTGTTAAAAATTCTAGTACAGCTTACAACTTCTTGCACTTTCTCCGGAGTTTAAGCGATGTCATTGCCATTATTAGCCCTTCTAAGCCAACAAGCCGTGATTTATGACCAAAGTAAGTAGTCAAAGTTTAGAAAGTCGCCTGCGAGTGACACAGCCAAACAAAATTCGCACATAAATTTGACTTACTTCAACGCAGACACTGGGGAGTTAAATAAATAAATACTCTGTACATTAGGGTATTCCAAAAATATAAGTGAAAAGGTAAAGTCGGAATTTTTATGCTCTCACCCCCAAGGATTGTTCTATACCAAAAAAAATAATCTACTTTTTTTAATTAAAGTGGTCCATGTATTTCATATGAAAAAAAAACAGTTTTCGTAGAAATAGTATAGAATTCTTTCAAATCCATATTTTGTCATCGGTGTGAGAGCAATAAAGTTCCGACCTAATCTTTTTAGACCACGCTAATGTTAATATGTATGTAAATATGTTAGTAGGGAAAGTGTTATTGATGCGCTGGGTTAAATATGCATGTATGTACATATAAGTATGTGCATATGTACAATGTACAATATAGATATGTATATGGGGGCAAAAATCGCCAAGTGTACCAGGAAAAAGTTGTATGTCCGCATTTTGTTTGATTTCTACAACGTTGTTCCTATAGTTACTGGTAACTAATGTGTAAAAGAATCGGTATTTGTCGAGTTATACGAGTTTAAACATGCAAATTTCAACACTATTTCCAAGAGTCACCAGTTTTCTTAAATTCTTTATCTTGTGTCACACTTATAATAGAGAATCAAAAATTGCTGAGCTATTAGAACTTTTTTCGTGTTTTGGTGGGAATTTTTTCTTGTTTTAAATGGCAAAAAAAATGTATTGGATTATTTAAACACTGTACCATATTTTTACTAAAATGGCTTATTCGATGGTTTATTTTCTTTTCCAACGATATATAATTTGTAAAGGATGTGGCAAAATTACAGATATATTTTTAACTTTACTTGATAAAACAGCACTTAAACATTTGTGTTTGTGAAACATTTGTGATGTTCAACAGAAATTAGTGAGCCTTGTATCACTAAGAGTCTGCTTAGAACATTAGTCTAACCGATTGTGGAATACGGATCGATGTTTTGGAATCGAAGTTATCAAATTAACTCAGACAAGCTGGTATCAATTCTAAAACAATTCCTAATTTTTAGCTTTAAGAAATTTGCGTTGGAATTCTCAATCTAATCTTCTAGCTTATACGAGTCGTTTAAAACTTATTAACCTTCACTACACCTACACTTTTCAGTTGCAGGGAAATTCTTGGTAGAATGTTTATGGTTAAATTACTGCCAGGCTCAATCAGCAGTCCATTTTGCGTTTCTTTGGACTGAAGTTAGCCTTAATATTCCCTCAAGTCTATCAACACACTGCTGTTTCCCATTTCCGGAAGCCTTTAAAACTAATTTTGAATTACACGAGCAACTCCGGTTGCAAATGCCAGGATTTTAACTCTCATTCCAGTACTTTTTAACCGACTTCCAAAAAAGGGGAGGTTATCAGTTCGCCGGAATATTTTTTTTTTTGCATAATCGTTTAACATTCATCGCTTTGATAGAGCTGAGCGCAATGGTCGAGAAGATTTCGCCAAGATTAGCTGCCTATAATCTAGTCAGATAATGTCCGGTGAGAACTCCAGTCACTATGCGAATGTCCTGTCTCTTGAGATATATATAGTAGATATTTCAGCGACATATTTCCCGAAGATTTAATAGCCGTCTGGCTGCCAGTGAAAATGAAGATATCATGACGGGGAAGCGTATCCCACTGTACCAGTGATGCGGACATGGGAAAAGGTATCAGTTCCGCCTGAAGAACATTGCGGAAGCTGAACGATATGCATAACTGTTCCGAATAAACCCCACCACCTATTTATTTGTCGAGATGGCTATTTCTATTGACCATTCCGCCCTTGAGGGCAGAAACCTAGTCTTGGAAGTGCGGGTGGGTGGGATGTAGTCGGTTGTAGGAAATTGAGTAAAGTTGTTCAAAATTTTACAGTTACCGATATGTGGATGCGTCCTTTTATTGGTCGGGTTAAGCCTAATGGCTTTATTGCATGCCATCTTGCTTGCATATAGAAGCGTCGGGCGAAATATTAGTATCGTGTTGAGCGCTTTGGCTTTGGTAGAGAAGCCAGTCTTTGAACTTTGTCCATTTTCTTAGCATTAACCTTTTTATTTAGAGATCCTACCAAACTACTATCCCATAGAAAAGAATCGGTCTTTCCACCGCGTTCTAGATCACAATTTTGGGCTCCAGACTCCAGTTTTGGACAATAGCGCTGAAGCAAGAGTATAAGGCAGATGTGGATTTGCAAACCCTTTCATGGATGTTAGGTCACCAATTTTTATATCCAGAATTGGACATAGGTTTTTGAGCTGATCACTTCTCTGCAGTGCAGCGTTAAGTTGAGATGAACAGATGTGTTTCCTTGTAAATAGTACAAGTTCTAATTTTGTGGAACTTACTCCCAAACATAAAGGCATAAATAGTAATCAGCTGATGAATTTGGTACTGTAGTTTTAGATCTTGACACTTAACAAACTCCTGCCTTTCGTGGCTCTGCGCAAAAATGTGAGAAAAGGGTTCCGTACGCCATGCGGACTGCGCCCCTCGTGCAGATGAACTGGAGGAAGGCTACCGCTGGGGTCAATATTAACTCTATAATGGTTCAATGAGTAAGTTTGTTCTTAATATTAAAAAACTACCGAAAATTACTGATTTTGGTGCATTGAAAAATCTAATTTCTCTAAAAACAAATCTGGCAACCCTATTTCCCCACGCATACCAATTAATCATAACCAGAAAAAGCCAACGTATTTCCAGAAAATTGGCTGCAATTATTAGATTTCCGACTAAGCTCTACTCTCTCTCCATCATTTTATACATACACATTTAGGATTATAGCAAACACTCTTAATGTTGAAATAAGATGAAGCGGCGGCTATCTATCTGCCTGCCGACAATCAGAAAATTTCAAAAACACTCCACTGAACAGGTTACCGTTTTGGCAATAAAATACGATAGTGCCATAATTCAAAGTCGCTGCAGTTGAAGGTATTGGAAAAAGTGCGACTGAGATAGCGACTGAATAGTACGAATATCGCAAAAAGGGAGCGGTGAAGCGACAGGCGCAAAAGTAGTAAAACTAGATTTAGTTTGCTGCGCGAAAATGAAAAATGTCACTCCTTAAGTTATCTGTTGTCGCTGCACTCCACTGCGCTTTGTTGTACTTTGATTTTAAAGCACATAACAAATTTTTATTTTGTGCTCTTCTTTGCTCTCTAGTTTATTATAAAACTCGGGGAAGAATTTAATGTCGCTGAAAAATGCTCAGTGCCATGGGTCAACTGCAAAGCAGCCTGCGGCACTTGAATGCGCCCAGCATGGTGAGCAGCGGCTTAGGTTAAGTAGCGTGGGTAAGGATTTTATTTCGCTGACATATATTTATTTATTTTTTGCGCTTTACTTTATTTTCTATTGAATTTTGCAAAACTTTATCAGTCTGTGAAGAGCCGGGCAACGAAATTGAAGACAGTTATGTATGTATGTGCATGAGGTTTTTTTCAGTTTATAAAGCACTTAAAGTAAACTACAAACCCATATTCTTGCAGACAAAGTTTTGCCAGACGTGAGCTGGTGTNGCGACAGGCGCAAAAGTAGTAAAACTAGATTTAGTTTGCTGCGCGAAAATGAAAAATGTCACTCCTTAAGTTATCTGTTGTCGCTGCACTCCACTGCGCTTTGTTGTACTTTGATTTTAAAGCACATAACAAATTTATTTTTTTGCTCTTCTTTGCTCTTCTTTAGTTTATTATGAAACTCGGCGAAGAATTTAATGTCGCTGAAAAATGCTCAGTGCCATGGGTCAACTGCAAAGCAGCCTGCGGCACTTGAATGCGCCCAGCATGGTGAGCAGCGGCTTAGGTTAAGTAGCGTGGGTAAGGATTTTATTTCGCTGACATATATTTATTTATTTTTTGCGCTTTACTTTATTTTNCAGCCTGCGGCACTTGAATGCGCCCAGCATGGTGAGCAGCGGCTTAGGTTTAAGTAGCGTGGGTAAGGATTTTATTTCGTTGACATATATTTATTTATTTTTTGCACTTTACTTTATTTGNCGAAGAATTTAATGTCGCTGAAAAATGCTCAGTGCCATGGGTCAACTGCAAAGCAGCCTGCGGCACTTGAATGCGCCCAGCATGGTGAGCAGCGGCTTAGGTTTAAGTAGCGTGGGTAAGGATTTTATTTCGCTGACATATATTTATTTATTTTTTGCGCTTTACTTTATTTTCTATTGAATTTTGCAAAACTTTATCAGTCTGTGAAGAGCCGGGCAACGAAATTGAAGACAGTTATGTATGTATGTGCATGAGGTTTTTTTCAGTTTATAAAGCACTTAAAGTAAACTACAAACCCATATTCTTGCAGACAAAGTTTTGCCAGACGTGAGCTGGTGTATGATATGCATACATACATATGTATGTAAATACATAGTGTGTGAAGCAGCCAATAAGACTAAATTTTCGCACTCCAATAAGACTGGCTAAGTGCTGGAGCATTTAAAATTTTTTTTTTGTTGCTAAAAAGAAGCATCATATATAATCAAGTGAGTTGAGCTTAAAGCGTTTTGAGCGTAAGGCATTTCAATTATCCTTAATTCTTCGTAGGATAACTTTTCTATATGTAGCAGTTCGCGAGGACTTGGAGTTTTTGTCTCGATCTTTCAATAATGTCCATTCCGAATCTGTTATTATTTAAGTCCCTTCTTAGCATGGATGGAAAATCAAATTTTTAAATTGTAATACATTTCAATATATATTGTGCTTAAGAGCAAACGAATGTACCTAAAAAATTAGTATGTACTTTAGGATTCAAAATTTCACATCACATTTTGAGGCCGTCACTAAAGAGCTGACAGTGTGCGACCCCAGGCTGAGATGACTGCCACATAATTTAGGTAAATCAATCGGTATACAGTATAATAATTTCATTTGAAAATGGTTTTTGAATTATTTCACTTTAAATGCAATTACATTTGAAACTTTCGAGCCATAAGAAAGAAGCAAAAAAAGTATGGAATTCGGAAAGAACGAGGAAAAGTGAAATTACCTCCCACCAAAAAACAAAGTGGCTTGTTGTCAGCTATTACTTCGAAGCTATAAAGGACTCTGTTGACTTAATGAGCCAGAATACTCTCAGTCAGGGATCAAACGTAGCGTAACTCTTGTCCGCAGTTACCTTTTGGGGCTTAGCAGAAATCAACCTTAATAAATCTCTTCTCAATCTTGTCTGATAAAAAAGAGATGTGTTCGAGTGCATTTGAGAGTAAAAATCTGTACAAGGTTTATGGCCCTAGCTAGTATGCTATCTAAGAACAGATATATCTGTTTGCACTTGGTTGGTATAGCTGCAAGGCGTAAATAATTTCTGGAGAATTACTTTAGCTAAATAAGTTGAAAATGTACCAGCAATTATAAAAGGTCTGAAAAAGGTACAATTGTGCCCACTTTTCCATCACTGCTCCTTAAAGTGGGAGTGCGCGTAACTCAATATTTGATCAAAGTCTCCACATAAGGGATATTCCTATCTCCCTTTTAAGGAATCTTACCTTTAGCGTCCAACTTTAAAATCGAAGAAGCATTGATTGTCAAGTGACAGCGTCTGCTGACGACATACAAATCGTAACAAGGGGCGGCAAGCATCTGCAATTTCGAGTAAGTAACTACCAAATGCTCTCAGCCTTGTAAATATTTGGATCAGAATTGAAAATCCTACTAAGGCCTAGATGATACCCATAACGAGGAAATATTTATAGAATTCCTCTTTTCAAATCACTCTCCTTAAATAGGTACGACTCGTCCTCTCAGCCACTGTTAAGCGCCTAGAGAAGAAACTTCACTGGAAGCGAAGCAACGAAGACCATAACCACAAATAGTACGCTGGATGCACATAAGTGCGTAGCTGTGATAAGATCGATTATCTTCTATGCGTTCTTCATCTGGTGGCAGGCGTTAAACAAGGCTCTGTCCACAGCCAAGCTGGAACGGGTACATCGACCGGTTGTAGTGCTGCCAGGCTGAGTGCGATCCAACCATGGAGAGACCTAAAATTAGGGCACACAAATATTCTGGAAACTCTTCCAGTAAAAGCACTCCCCGTAAAAGTTTTCTTCTAAACTGGAGTACCTTTACTACTTTTTTCTGCAAATTATATGGAGATCCTCTACTGTGCAGCGGCCAGAAGCAATGCATTCAGCATTAACACAATGCAAATTAAACCATGGAAAAAAATCGGACTAAAGTGTACGCTATTAGTATGTAATAGAAAGGTTAGAAAAGTTAGCGCCAGAAAAGCAGAATGAAACGAACGTTGTGCTAATGGAAGGTCAGCAGCATACTCGTAATTTGCGGCTGACAAAGTCCAAGGTGTACAATGATAATTTGATTCTTTCCTCTATGGAAGCAAACATGTTGAATCAGCTCTTCATGGCACAGTGTGTATATGTACATACATAAATGTGGACGCAAAGAGCTCATATGCCTAGCAGCCAGTGCGCTTCATTGGCACAAGCGAGTAATAAAGGCAACAACTACGAATAGACGAATATAAGAGTCATGGCCAAGCAACGCTGGTAATGAGTAGGAAAAATAACATCAGCCAGAAGTGATGCAAGACATGTAAAATTGCTTCTTATCATGACAGGAACTACTGGTTAACATGAATGCCAAACAGCGAACAATACCAGAAGCAGCAGGGCAAAAATACAATTCATGATTTTGTACGATTTTTCAGTGTTGCAAAAAATGCCTGTATTGCTGAACCAGTTATACATTTAACCCTTTCGCTCCTACTGAGAGCATTTATCCCAGCTATGTTCGTTACGTCAGAACTCTTTTGCTTCTTTTTACATTTGTATACAAACTATATATCCCAATAAAGTTGGAAGCATTATCTGTGCTGTAATTCAATAAATTTGTCTTGATTTATGCCAATACGTCAATTTGTGTACAGCTGCTTTAGTGGAAGTAGGAGTTTCGCGGAGAAGTTGCCCTATTCTTGTCATGCCATTAGAAAGGTATTTTGAAGATGAAGTGCAAAAATTACTCAAATTTCAAATTTGTTTCAAGTATAGTAAAAAAATAGATTTAAAATTGACACTATTACAAATGGCAAATATGCACATGAGGAGGAAATGCCACCTTAATGTATGCTTTAATATTGACACTGAATTAAAGTAATATGCTAAGCAGCAGTTTACGAATAATATGTATGTAGATTTATACAAGGAAGAAGGTAAAGTTGACTATATAGAATAATGGAGGCATAAAATAAATTGCAAATTAAAATAAAAGTAAAGAAACCAAAAGATCAACACAAAGAGGAAGAGGAAGGTAAATTTAAACACTTAGTACAAGGACAAAGGTTGGGTTGAATATGTAGATGAAGAAAGAAATGAAGAGAAATATCAGGACAAAGATAAGAGACAAGCTAAAGACAAAAATGCAAATATAAATATAAAGATAAAATGAAGATAAAAATTAAGAAAAAAGATTAAAGACACAAAGGTTGAGACAGAAAACGGAATGGAGATACAGATAGAGACAAAGAAGATATGTATATAATGTTATGTTATGTTTTACTATGTTATGTAACATGGTTCAACGCATTTCACTTCAACTCACCACAGCTAAATTCAAATCACCTCAACTCACCCCAGCTAACTTCACATCAACTCCCGTCGTCCACCTTAACTCACCCCAAGTAAAGTTATTTCACTTCAACTCATATTATCTCACCTCACCTCATCTCACCTCACCCTTACTCATCTTATTTTTAGTAGTTGAATTTCAGCGGCTGAGCGAACACTATTTTTATTAAATAAATGTTCAGTTTTTGGTTTTATTATTCACAATTCTGTATATTGACGAAAAATGAGGATTCGAGTATTGTTTCGCCCGACAGGAGAACTTTACAAAAGTAAGGTTTTAGTAAGTTTTGTTTTTCAATTGGACATATTGTGCCAATAGGGAATTTGAGGGAAGTTATTATCCCAATATAACGTTACAAATACGGATTTTGGTAACCTGGTTTTGTAGACGGCAAGAAAGTGACGGTAGAATAAGACAATGGTCAAGATTCTAATATAGGAAGGATATTTTTCTTTGTTTTTTTTTCTAATATTCATAAATCTAAGTACAAAATCAAAAAATTAATAAAAGCATTTGTTTGTATATTTTTGTCTTATTAGACGTAATGTCGCACCTTATTGGAATTAAATATCTCAGGATAACGTAAGAATTTTCGACTACTTATGTACCTAAAATATCTTACATCTTAGTCGTATAACAGTAATTGCGGTCGAAATGGAAACACACCACTAGATTTCGAAAGAAAAACTGAGGAATTAAAGGGTTAAGTCATATAATGACTATGAAAAATTTAATGAGCTTAACCGGAAGTGGTGCAGAGAGAAAACATAAAGCGTTGCTGTAAATAACTCCAGCAGTATGGGAAAAAATAAAATAAAAAATCTTTCAAAAGTTCTAAGAATTCTTCAAATAAATAGCAGATAAAGACATAGCAGTAGAAAGGGAGTAGTTAGGAGTAGAAAGGGAAAAGGCTGTGTACGCTATTGCCGTGGGCTGTTAGGCAATGTTATTATTGTTTCCTCTGCTTTAAGTTCTTAAACACATATTGGCCTTTTGCCATGGTTTACTAAAGAAATATCCTTGTAAAAATTTTCAAAAAATCTATTGGCGCTTTGTAATTAAATCGACTTGTATTTAGCTGATTCAGTTATAAAATTCTGGTAAGTTATATATAACCAGCGTAATATAAATGCACATTTCAAACTTTGTACAAAGATTATAAAAATTCAAAAAACTGTGCCAATTACACCAAATAAATTCAATATTTTTATTTACAACTTCTAGAAAAATTTTAAGTATGGAGTTTTATAGCCCATTAAATTTTAGCAGGATATAGTGCAAGCTTAAAGACTTAAAGACGCCATAAAATCGCGTTGATTTTTAATAATTTTTTTAGCTGACACGGTTGTGCATTTTCTTCCATATAAAGTATGATATATGAGTGAAATCCACTGACAATAAGATATCGAAAGACCGTCATGAGGAATTCCGTTTCTTAAGTGCAAGACTATCAGCCTCTCCTAAATAAAATTAATAAACTTTTTCCAGTTCTATTTTCAACAAAATAAATATTTTGATTTTTTAGACTGCTGTTGTTTGTTGAGCAGTTTATCGTTTACGAGAAAAATTAAAAAAAATTGATATTGTTCACCTTTGACCTTGAATATTTTGAATACACGCGAATCATTGAGAACTTTTGATATTTTATTTGTAATGATGTTCCTAAAGTCTATGCCAATTCTCGGTTCTATACAAATTTTTGTAATTTGAGCGTGCAAAACTTGAATTTACATTAATATACACTTCTAAGCAGCTCAGACAGTATTTTTCATGCAGTCTTTCTTATGTTATGCTGGGTATAGCAGCTATGCTCCTCGTATGGTACTATACCCAAAATTTGACTAATTCATTGTCAGGTATCTGTAGTTAAAAAAGAAACAACAAAAACCGTTGCAGATTTTGCGCTTCACTGCACTTACAAGTGGCATTATCCAGCGTTTCTTTGTCCGTCTACACTTGCTGGTCAAAANATGCTCCTCGTATGGTACTATACCCAAAATTTGACTAATTCATTGTCAGGCATCTGTAGTTAAAAAAGAAACAACAAAAACCGTTGCAGATTTTGCGCTTCACTGCACTTACAAGTGGCATTATCCAGCGTTTCTTTCTCCGTCTACACTTGCTGGTCAAATTTCTTGCGCAAGTTGGTGCAGCTTGGGTGCAGCTAACCCAATAATTCACAACAATAATTTGCCTTATACCGCATTAACCACAATTTGTAACAGCACATGCTTAACGGAAGCCAAAAACTTTATGCTCCTCAGCCATTTATTCTAATTTTTGTTTTCTGTTTTGTTGCTCCTCTCAGACATAACTAAACATTTTACAGCATCATTCTTGTACCGTTAATGGTCACCACACTAACTACTGCCAAGCATTGCCAAGTTACTTGTGCTAAAACTGCAATAGACTTTACTGCAACTTGTGGCATGTAACTGCATTCCAAGTACTAACTTTGTCACCAATGCAGCTCTCTTCGCAGCACTGTACACTTAAATATGCGGAGGTATGTATACACATACCATTTTTATATATACTCTATGTATTTGTTTATGTCTTACAGTTGTTTATCGTTTAAGCGTTGTCAACGTGGCTGCCATGACGCAATAATGTTGCAGGCTATAACTCAACTACCGCAACCACCACCACTACGAATAGAAGACGGTTGGTTCTGCCTAACCTCCTCAAAGTGATGCAAGCAATGATGATACCAAAGCTGTCGCTATAAAACTTTCTCTATAACGTTCTAAGCTTGCTCTATGCTATTATATGTATATCGTGTTGTTTTCTTATCATTCTTGGCTATAAAGCATTCTTTCGTGTTGCACATTCTTAGTGCTTGGCAATGCATTCTGCACATTGACACCCGTAAAACACAAAGTCGTTCATAATTTGTTTAACATGGCATTGTTGTTGTGCCTTTATCTGACTTACTTTTACTCGCATAAATACAAGAAGTATTTATGTCGCTTGTATGTATAAGTGGGCTAACAATTCAGTGCTGTTTTGTTGCATATCTCTTGATTACATAGCTCACAAATTATTGGGTAGCCGAGAGTGCTTCGCTTAATCTAATTTACGACAGTTGAGGCTATTTGCTTTGGTCGTTTGATAAATGCTGTTGTTTTGAAAGTGGTAAAAAATTTTGGCAATATNCATTCTGCACATTGACACCCGTAAAACACAAAGTCGTTCATAATTTGTTTTACATGGCATTGTTGTTGTGCCTTTATCTGACTTACTTTTACTCGCATAAATACTTCTTGTCGTATTTATGTCGCTTGTATGTATAAGTGGGCTAACAATTCAGTGCTGTTTTGTTGCATATCTCTTGATTACATAGCTCACAAATAATTGGGTAGCCGAGTGTGCTTCGCTTAATCTAATTTACGACAGTTGAGGCTATTTGCTTTGGCCGTTTGATAAATGCTGTTGTTTTGAAAGTGGTAAAAAATTTTGGCAATAATATTTTGGAACTTTTCACAGTTGCTTACAATGTTTTTGAAAATGAAACT
>NW_016162422.1:40610-43258 GCF_001687245.7 Rhagoletis zephyria | reverse complement strand
ATTTTACTAAAGTGTAAGGCACTGTTCTCAACATCCCCATCGTACTCAGGCCAGATTATTTCAGATATAGCTATTTTAAGCTTGTCGTAGTTAGCGTATTTGAAAGAATATCGCCCACCTTTCGGCTTTCTAGTTTCAGGACAATAACATGAATCGTAGGATGGGGCCAAGGACAACTCAAGTGGTGGGTAATAAGGGTCTATAGGTATAACTAAAGGATCGCCGCGTATTATAGTGCATTTAGCAGTATCATCAATAAACGCTAAATCAAGACATTTACCTAAGTTGTTGATAACTGAATTAATCTGATATAGACCAAGATCGGAAAGTTCGTTAAGAAATTGGTTAAGTACATCCCGAGAAGAATTTGGCACCAGAATTCTATCCACCGAATCCCAGAAAACACACGTTAGATTGAAATCCCCCAACACAACAATCGAATCGGAGGGATTGACCATGGCAAATAAAGAGAGCAATAATGAAGAATGTTTCAAGTAAACCGAAGGGTTAGAGTTTGGTGGAATATAAATTGCAACAAGAAAAACACTACTTGAGGGGAACCGTATTCTAACACAGAGGAATTCAACATCATCTGAACCTGTTAACACAACTTTTTCAGAGGAAGAGTCGGTCTGAACAGCCATTAAAACACCCCCGCCTTTTCTATCTAAGCGATCATTTCTAAATATTTCATACTTACTACACAATATTTCACTATTAAACACATTCGGTTTTAGCCAAGTTTCAATAAAAACCAAAATTTCATAAGTTAAATCAAAAGACTTTAAGTACAGCTCGGTTAATTTTGTATTTAGACCTCTAACATTTTGGTAAAAGAAAAATTTCCTTTAATTTTTTTGATCCTGAGGAGGGAATTTGAACAGTATTTTCATTCCGAGCCCGAGGTTTAAGCTCAAACTCTCGAACTAAAGCACCATTGTGCCAGAATGAACCATCAACAATGTTTTAAAATGGTCGGCGGCGAAATAGTAACAATTTGTATGTTCAAGAAAAACTCACAGTGTACACTTTTATTAAAGCAAGCCAAAATCAGCTGTTTGCAGGAAAATTATTTGGCGATGATAAGCAAAATGTATGATAAATCGCGGAAGATGGGAAAATGCACTCTCACGCAAAACAACAATAATGCACCAAAAGAGGAAAATATGCACAAGGAATGACAAGAATATTAATTTTTAATCCACGCACTTTATGTCTAAAACACAACAATTTATTGGATCTTGGCTTCAAATAGCTTTTTCCAGTATAAATTACACAAACTAGAACTGCTTAGCACTTAGATAAACAAAGTAACTTTAGAAATTCTTACAAACGAATGTTTAAGTGACCGCACAGTACAAACGTTGCCACCGAACCCAAGTAATCGTATAATCCAACATTTAGCACTTTCGAACATATTTTTTCGAAGAGCGTTCATGCTATCGCATTTAGCAAATATACATTTACGCGAGTTCAAAATCGTATGCTTTTAACAAACATCCGTGTTCCAGTACTGTGTAGCCACTTCACCACAATTGTGGTAGATCTACCACATTGTGGGTTATTTTTCACATCTACCACAACTATCACATATTTAAAAAAAAATATTAACCTAGTTTGCCAAAATGTTGCTTTCAAATAAGTTTACCAGCCAATCTTCTCCTCAATATGAATATAAAAGTCACGAAAATTGATTGTAAATATTGTGTTAGTTGAAGAGCTGAGGGTGCTGCCAAATTGCGCAATTTCAATACTAAACTTCAAACTGGCATTGTAGCTGTTTACACAACCATCTCAATTTCAATTTCGATGACAGTTTTTTATTTGTTTGTTTTGNAGCTGAGGGTGCTGCCAAATTGCGCAATTTCAATACTAAACTTCAAACTGGCATTGTAGCTGTTTACACAACCATCTCAATTTCAATTTCGATGACAGTTTTTTATTTGTTTGTTTTGCCCGATTTGTTTTGTTTTTACTTGCTTGTTTGACCTTTGTTTTTTTTTCTTCTTTTTCCTCATTAATAATTCACAATACGCAATTTTAAGAGTTGTGTTCGCGAAGTTGAGGCAATTTCGTCGCAATTTCAGGTGACAGTTTTTTGTATGGCGAAATTGAGAATCGTATCCAATGTTTGGCAAATTTTAATTGTAAGGAAAATTAATAATTAATTAATTGTTAATTGCTACCACTACAATTAACAGTTGGTTAATTGTAATTGTGGAGAATAACGATTAAGAATTAATTAATTGTTAATTGTAGTGGTAGCAATTAGTGATGAAAAGTTCCGNGTGATGAAAAAGTTCCATACATCATCACAGGCGATGGATGAGGCCCGAGTTAAGAATATAGTGGATGCGCTATTTCCCACACACCCACTAAGAGCCGACACAGTGTTCGTCGAGGAGCAAGCCGAGGCACCACTGTTTTCGACAGACGAGCTGAAGCTAGCCCTGCGAAGCATGAAAGCCGGCAAGGCTCCAGGCCCAGATGGCATACCAGCGGAGGCAATCAGGTTAGCAGCGAAAACGAGCCCTGATCTCCTGGTTAACATGTACAACAGCTGCCTTACAGCCCGGGTCTTCCCAAGCCAATGGAAGAAGGCGAGACTGGTGCTTATACCCAAGGGCAAAGGGGACCCAAACTCTCCT
>NW_016162422.1:14741-40210 GCF_001687245.7 Rhagoletis zephyria | reverse complement strand
AAATGTCTTCGGTCCAGCGCAGAGGGGCACTACGCATTGCTTCTGCATACCGTGCAGTGTCTGCGGACGCGGTCCTAGTTATTTCTGGCGTCATGCCAATTGAGCTACTTGCTTACGAGCGAAAAGAGATTTACAATCTCAGTGCCGAGATAGGTCGAGCAGCTGCCGCGGCAAGGGCGCGCGATCAACTGATCCAGCAGTGGCAACAAAACTGGAACGCGAGCACAAAAGGTCGATGGACGCACTCCCTGATAGCCGACCTTCAAACATGGTTGAACAGACCGCATGGGGAAGTCGATTTCTACTGACGCAATTCCTCACCGGTCATGTTTACTTCCGAGTATATCTTCATAGAATCGGAAGGTTGGACTCACCGTTCTGTCACTACTGTGGAAACGTCGAAGATAACGTGTACCACACATTCTTCACCTGCGAACACTTCTTGATTTCGCGCAGAATGTTGGAAGAAAGATACGGAGACATAACCCCGAACAACATAGTTGGGGTAATGATCTCCAGTGCAGAAAAGTGGGAAGCAGTTGCGAGATACGTGAAATTCGTACTCCGCTGCAAACGAGAGGACGGTTGTCTACTGAGGACATCCGAATGAAACGTCCCTACAAAAGAGCAGCCCCAAGGCTCTAGCAACGCGCCCCTGCATCAGACATGCAGAATTGCGGTGCCAGATGCGGGATTCTTGCGCGGGCGGTGGGAGTTTGGGTTTTAGTGGGTAGTCCAACACGCTTCGGTGGGAGTCCCACACTCGGGGAAGGTAGTATAGAGACTAGCGCCCCCGGCCAGTGCATAAAGCATTTCCCTCTCCTACGAAAAAAATAAATAAATAACAATTAATTAATTGTTAATTGTGATTTTCTGCAGTTAACAATTAACTAGTTTTTAATTGTTTTGTGAATTTTATTAAAAAATAACCGTTAAAAATGCCTACTACATAGGCCTGAGAGGTCTGCGTTAAGACATAGAGAGTCCTGAATAAGACTGACGAATGGTGAAGTTTGCTGGGTATTGCTGTCAATCCCATCAAGACAACCGTAGTCTTCTTTACGCGGAAAAGATAAATACCTAGACCAATGCACAAAGGTAGATGTTCAAGTTTTATGCGGCAAAAAAATATTTTATTGCCTCTTATCTACTCAAAATAGTTTATCAAATGTAAAATTGAAATAATTTGTATTACAGATAGGTTATATTAATAAAATATATATATTAGCCAATAACTTACTATTTAAAATATATTGGCTACCTTTAGTTATAAAATATGTGTACACTATAATGCACAATATATAAACCAAAATCATTGGTTTATTAGTTTTCGCTTTCAGAATCTTCGCTGGCCTCAAACTATTCCTTTGCAACATCTTTGACAACGGATTTAGAGGGTAACAGCAGCTTTATTGTGTCTGGGGAAAACGATTTGATATTTTTTCTTTTTTTTTTGGTCATGAACCGAAATACTGCTTAAAAACGGGTCCGAGCTCAACAACAACCGGTTATATATGTCACGGTTACATACTTCACGAGAAAACTTCCGGGAATAATTTTCTCGGTAGTGTTTGTGGCGGGCCTCTTGAGCCTCCCCGATGATTGTCCTATTGGTAATAAGGAATTAGTATCTTGTGCATTGTGGGTGTCATAGGATGCCACGCGTAAAGCTCCTCATATAATTTGACGGTATACAATGCATATTCGTCGTATTTTGTAGCATCAATTTCGTAGCCACTAGATATCGATGGCTGAGTAGAAGATCGACCTATTTCGGCAACCAGTTCGAAAACGCCCTATATCAGAAAATTTTTTAACAACGCTCTATCTCAGAAAACTTTTCAAGAACGCCCTACTTTAGAATTTCATCGAAAAACTCAGCTTATTTTCAATGTATATTCGTTTGAGATAGGGCATTTTTGAAACGAGTTCTGAGATAGGGCGTTATTCAACCAAATTCTGAAATAGGGCGTTTTTCAATCAAACTTTGAAGTAGGGCGTTCTTGAAAAATTTTCTGAGATAGGGCGTTTTTGAACTGGCTTCCGAAATAGGTCGATCTTCCACTCAGCCATCGATATGGTTTCCAATATTATTTTTAACCTGTAAGTTAAATCAAATAAAACACCTCTTTGAGGTAAAATTTTCGAGTGACGAAAGCTGAACTAGAAACACAAAATTTATGATATCAATTTCGTGACGAGAATTATACGCAACTTTTAACTGCCTTGGAAACGTACGGAAAATCGTTTTTATTCATACGAATCGTTATTTTGTGTTTCTAGCAGTAGACGGAATTTCGCAACGTTCCGAATAAATAAAAAAAGATTTTCCGTACGTTTCGAAGGCAGTTTTTGTCACTCGAAAATTTTACCTCAAAGAGGTGTTTTATTTGATTTAATTTACAGGTTGAAAATAATATTGGAAACCATATCTAGTGGCTACGAAATTGATTCTACAAAATACGACGAATATGCAAGTTAACACAGTCAATATTCTCTGTTCACAAAAATGCAGAAACAGCAAATTCACATTTTGAGCGAACGGAAGTCATCGCGACAAAATGTGAAGAATTCTTTTATTAATTTACTTACCTGTTCCATTTGCAAATTGATGACTAGCCAACATTAAATTACAACAATATTTAGCGGAAGCGATCGCGACGGAATATAAGCCGCCGCGACTTGCAATAACAAAATAAGTAAGAAATAACCCAATTATGATGAATTTAGCAAGTAAGCGATATTGTATAAAATTTCCATAAACAAAATACCGATTTAGCAAGTAAACAATTATATTGTAAATGAAAATCATTATATTAGCAAGTAAGCAATTTTGTATTATAAAAAGAATATTCAATAAAATAAGACAGGTTCAGTTTGTAAACCGTAATCATTACTACAAGTTGTGTTTCCACTGGCGACCAGGCAATAACTGGCGCCCAACATAAATAATAGTGTACCTAAGTGTGGAAAAAGTAAAAAACTTTATTAGAAATAAACAGGGATAAAATCCTAAAAAGAATAAAGAACTATACAAAAAACACTCGTTAATTGAGTTAATTATCAAAACTAAAAAAATACAAAAGTAAAAACTTTATAGAAAGGGATAAAACCCTAAAAAGGATACAGAACTTTACAAAAAACACTCGTTAATTGAGTTAGTTATCAAAACTCAAAAAATACAAAAGTGCAAAAGTAAAAACTTTATAGAAAGGGATAAAGCCCTGAAAAGGATAAAGAACTTTACAAAAAACACTCGTTAATTGAGTTAATTATCAAAACTCAAAAAGTACGAAAGTGCAAAAATAAATAAAAAGGATCAAATATCCGTATTGTTCACTGATGAGACCACATTGAAGTACAATCGCCTGCAGCCGCCAACTACACTTACCTTGTAACGTGACACCACCTGTACCCAAGTAGGGAGATAAACCTCCAAAAAAGGACAAATCAGGACGTCCAAGTAATGACCAACGTAACGCTGTTCCTCATATATTTGTAAGTTACTGATATATTAAGAAACTGTCTTTATATATATAAAAAAAAATCACAACTAAATTATTGCTAACAAAAACGTTCACTATCGTAAAGCTTAAGATCATATATCTATAATGAGCAGATGAGGGTCATGAGTAGCAGAATAGGTGAATTAGAGAACAGGATTAGTCCTCCTTCAGTAAATATCTCCGTACCCCTTGCGCCAGCAACAGAGGCAGAACTCAACGAAATGAGGAGGTTGCCAGACTGTGTAAAGGATTTGCAAATCTTTGACGGAAATCCGATTCAATATATTTCGTGGATCTCCAGTGTAGAATCCATTTTAAAAGATTACGAGGTAGTCAAAACCAGACCCATCTTTCGTGCTATAATGCAGCATATTAGAAATAAAATAAGAGGACCGGCGGATACCGCCCTAATCTCCTACAACGTATTTAATGATGACTGGGAAAAAATAAAAACCTGTCTCTCTTTACACTACGCAGACAAGCGTGATCTCAGAACCCTTGAGTACGAATTAACAACCCTAAGCCAGAGAAATTCTAGTGTAGACCAATTTTACGCCAGGATTAATTACCAACTATCACTCATAATAAATAAGATTAAGGCTCAGGTACATTCAGAGGAAGCTATAAGCGCTCTTATAGATAGCTACAGAAATAGGGCACTCGATGTTTTCGTTAGGGGAGTGCAAGGTGAACTCTCAAGGATGTTAATAATACAAAAACCGGAAACATTACCTGAAGCCTATGCTTCCTGCTTAGAGATACAAAACATGAACTTAAGAAATCATTCGATTTACCCAAAAAACTCCAGCAATGCGAATTACAAAAAATATAATTATTCCGCAGTACCAAATTCATCAAACGAATTGAACGTTCGCGAAAAAAATAAAATATATAATTATAAAAACCAAAATAACGCTAGGCAAACTCAACCACAAGGACCACCCCCACGGCCAACACAGCCCAAACCCCCTGTCCCAATGGAGGTCGACCCATCATTGCATTCTCAAAAGGTTAATTATATAAACAGGCCAAACAGTGCACCCGCTACCAGGTCGCAGAATACCTCAAATATACCAAGGAAACAACCAAGACTATATAATATTGAGTCAGAAAATGAAGAGATTGATGAACAGGAGAATGGCGAGGAAATAAATTTTATGATAGGGGCCGATCAAGCCTTCCTTACATAAATTATCACATAAAAAATAATGGAATTCTAAGATTCCTAATTGATACTGGAGCTAACAAAAATTTCATTTCTGATAAAATTGCTTTAGGCTCCAGGAAGTTAGATAAACCATTTACTGTGCAATCTGCAGCCGGACAGGTACTGATAACTCACAAAGTAACTGGTCAATTTTTCAAAAATTTGGGCATCATGACTAAACTTGACTTTTTCGTATTGCCCAACCTTAAATCCTTCGACGGTATAATAGGGGACGACACCTTGAAACATTTGGGAGCTATAATTGATAGGAAGAATAATACGCTACGACTAAATGATACCGAAATTAAATTACAAGAAAAAACAGTTAGGCAAGTAAATACCCTAACCACTGCTACTAATGATATAGAAACTATTAAGCGGAAATACGCAGAAATTTTTGGTCCTGTTTCGGACAGCGGCACTATTGACACAAGTGTCCGCGCAGAAATTAAAACAACAACGGAGGAACCCGTTTACACAAAATCATACCCCTACCCAGCAAATCTTAGGGAAGAAGTAGATAAACAGATACAAGAGTTGCTAAGAGACGGCATAATTAGGCCTTCAAAAAGTCCTTACAACTCTCCCTTATGGGTAGTGCCGAAGAAGCCAGGCCCATCTGGGGAAAAAAGGTACAGGATAGTTATAGATTTTAAACGCTTAAATGCGGTAACTATTCCTGACACATATCCCATACCGGATATAAATAACACATTAGCAAGTTTAGGCAAATCCAAGTACTTCACCACACTCGATTTAACATCTGGATTTCACCAGATCAAAATGAAGGGAAAGGATATAAAGAAAACAGCGTTTTCAACGGCCAATGGTAAATATGAGTTTACCAGGTTACCGTTCGGACTTAGAAACGCGCCATCCATCTTCCAAAGGATGATTAATGATGTTCTGAAACCCTTAATTGGTAAATGTTGTTACGTCTACATGGATGATATTATCATCGTAGGCAAAGATAAGGCAGAACATTTAAAGAATTTAGAACTTGTGTTTGAATTACTTCAAAAATCAGGACTAAAAGTCAACTGCGAAAAATCGAAATTCCTCAGGACACATGTAGAATTTTTAGGGCACGTTGTCACACAGGATGGAATCCTACCCGACCCTGAAAAAATTTCCTCTATAAAAAGGATATTGCCACCCAAAAACTTGAAGGAACTAAAAAGCTTCCTAGGACTAGCTTCCTATTACAGAAGATTTATAAGGGATTTTGCGAAAGTTGCTAAGCCTCTCACAAACCTAACAAGAGGTATTTACGCCCAAACAAAAGCAAATCAATCTAAAAGGGTTAGCATTTCACTAAACAAAGAAGCCATGAAATCTTTTAATGACTTAAAAGAGTTACTTATGTCTTCGGAGATCCTTACATTTCCGGACTTCTCCAAAGCCTTCATCCTGACAACAGATGCTTCCAATGTAGCTATTGGAGCTGTCCTCTCTCAGGGCGAAATTGGCAAAGATAAGCCAATTACTTACGTCTCCAGATCGCTTAACAAAACCGAGGAAAATTATTCAACTATTGAGAAGGAGATGCTCGCTATTATATGGGCACTCGACAAGCTTAGGACCTACCTTTACGGTGCAAAGGAAATAAAAATATTAACCGATCACCAACCCCTCACCTTCGCTTTAAGCAACAGCAATAACAATGCTAAACTAAAACGATGGAAGGCAAGGATAGAAGAATACAACTATAAGTTAATATACAAACCTGGAAAAACTAACACGGTAGCCGATGCTCTATCGCGATTACCAACTGAAGTTAACGTTTTAACGTCAACAGATGACAATTCCCAGCATAGCGCAGAAGAGGACAACACAGATTTGATTCCTCATTGCGAAGCTCCTATTAATGTATTTAAGTCTCAGATAATCATTTCCGAAGGACAAGAACGAGAACATCATGAAGAACCACACCCCAATTATCAAAGGCACTACGTGTCAAAAAGAAGGCTTAGCAAGGAGAATATAAAAACCATATTAAAAAATTACCTAAACCCAAATTTAGTTAATGGAATTAAAATACCAGAAAAACACATCCCCTTGTTGCAGGAAATCTTTAAAGAATTCTTTTCGAGATTTAGAATTAGAATCACCCAGAGGGTAGTGAGCGATGTTGCTACCGATGAAGAGAAGTTCCTTATCATTAAAAAAGAACACAAAAGAGCTCATCGGAACGGGAGAGAAAATAAAGAACAAATATTGGAAAAATTTTATTTTCCTCAAATGGCCAAATTAATCAAAGATTACACAAAATCGTGTGAAATTTGCCATTGTAACAAGTACGAACGTCGACCTCCCAAACCTGAAATCCAAGCCACACCTGTTCCATCGTATCCCACTGAGATTCTCCATATAGATATTATCGAAATTGCAGGGGAAAAATATATAACCTGCCTGGATAAATTCTCAAAATTCGTAAAATTTTTCCGAATAAAAAATAAATCTGTTCTACATATCCGAGACAAGTTGATAAAGCTTCTTCATTTCTACTCTGTCCCGAAAACGCTGGTAATGGACAATGAGGGCAGTTTTATTAGCCCAATCATATTGAACTACTTGGAGGCCTTAGGAATAGAAATCTATTTGACCCCTCCTCAGAAAAGCGAAGTAAATGGTGCGGTGGAACGTGCCCACTCTACAATAATCGAAATAGTTCGATGTCTTCAAGCCGAATATCTCGACTTTTCTGTTAATGAGATCATTAACATTGCTGTTGATAGATATAATAATACGATCCACTCAGCAACAAATAAGAAACCATCCGACATCTTCCTTGGCAGGACGAACAGAATAAATTATCAAGAACTGAAGGACTTCAAGGATATTGTTAGTAACGACGTCAGACACGAACTCGCCAGGAACCAAAAAAAAGNCAGTAAAAAATAACAAACAAATTTATCTTCAATTTAGTAAATTTTTCATTGCGCAAGAAGGAAAATACGGCATTCGCGAAAAATGCATGATTATTGACGATATAACAATATGCAAAAGAAATCAATTAGAACCTTTGGATGAAAACCATTGTATTCCACAAATCCTCGCGGGAGGGAAAGCGACTTGCGACTATCAAATTCGAAATGATCCTGTAATAGAATTAGTTGCAGATGGAGCGGTTTTCATTCCCAACTTTATAGGGAATTTAACATACAATAATTTGACACAGATCTTGAACGGGACCTTTATCATAAATTTTTATAACGAAACTATTACTATAGGCGATATGAATTACACAAATTGGCAAACCACCTCTCACCAAATCTTACCTCCTATACTCTCAAGCAACTTAACTGAAAAAGAGATAAAAATAGATTTGGAATACCTCCACCAACTCCATCTGACGAATGTAAAAAAATTAGATTACATCTCATCCAAGTTTATTATGTCAATAAGCTACAGTTTTTTAGCAATATTTCTTGGACTAGCATTATTTATAATACTATACTTCCACACAAGATCAGCTTACCACAGGAAATTCCAATTCACTCCTCCAATAATAGATTTCCAACCAATTGCGATAGGTAAAGGTTAAATTATATCATCTTCATTTATTTTATCAGCGAGACGCTGATACTTAAAAAGGGGGGAGTTAACACAGTCAATATTCTCTGTTCACAAAAATGCAGAAACAGCAAATTCACATTTTGTGCGAACGGAAGTGATCGCGACAAAATGTGAAGAACTCTTTTATTAATTTACTTACCTGTTCCATTTGCAAATTGATGACTAGCCAACATTAAATTACAACAATATTTAGCGGAAGCTATCGCGACGGAATATAAGCCGCCGCGACTTGCAATAACAAAATAAGTAAGAAATAACCCAATTATGATGAATTTAGCAAGTAAGCGATATTGTATAAAATTTCCATAAACAAAATACCGATTTAGCAAGTAAACAATTATATTGTAAATGAAAATCATTATATTAGCAAGTAAGCAATTTTGTATTATAAAAAGAATATTCAATAAAATAAGACAGGTTCAGTTTGTAAACGGTAATCATTACTACAAGTTGTGTTTCCACTGGCGACCAGGCAATAACTTGCATTGCACACCGCCATATTACTTCGATGGACGGCCAGAGCGAAAGTGTCTTGAATTGGAAGTTCAAACGTCCCATTTAACCAAGACTGATTAGCTTTTAGAAAAATATCTTCCTTTCTATGAGCTTTAAGCCACTTTTTCTTAAGTGCTACTTTGAAATAAGATAGGGTTTTCTTTAGATTTTTCATATTTCCAGCTGAGTAAGCATGAGAAGACAATAGGCGATTTTCTAAGAAATCTAAGTTTTCGACCAACGATGTCAAATTCTCTCCTTGCCTTTGATCGTTGAGATATTGACGATTTACTTTTCTTGTGCCTGACGAGCTGTCACCACCTACATTAACCAAAATGTGCCTTAGAATTGAAAACAATGAAACTCTTTTTTTATTGTAACTTTCGTACAAGCGTGTAAAAAACCATCTATCTAACAAAACCGTAACTATCCGCAACTGAATTTTATGTAAGGGACAAACTAATTGTACTAGGTATCATGTTTAAAACTAATTTCCAGGCGATCGAACGCGGAAACGTACCAAAGCTGGTTTTGAACACAAAAAAGTATCATTTATTTTTGTAGAAAGGGTTCAAACTCTACATTTATAATTATTGAAAATCATAAATACCATTAACGAATCCATCACAATTACTTAACTCAATTGTCTTTAAATTAAAAATATTCACGCTAAAACAGGCGATTACACAAAAGTGAAAAAAACTATAACGTGCGTTTCAGATATAGCTAAGTTCCGACTACCTGACAGCAGGCGCAAAGTGTGGGATGGAGGGGAGGGGTGGAATTATTGTTCCCCAGCCTATTTTTAAGCTGTGGGAGCGCTTTTTATGTAGTTGTGACAACTAAAACCCAATTATAGCCGGATAATTAGCTAAAATCTACCTATGTGCAATGGTTTGAGATCGGGTATGGTGTTCTAAGTATATATAGTTTTAGCCAGACCAATCGCCACGTAATCTGCTGTAGTTTGGTATGACCAGAATATACCATATATGCAATTTCAGCGAGTTTGTAGTAAAGGAGCTACTTTTANTAAGTATATATAGTTTTAGCCAGACCAATCGCCACGTAATCTGCTGTAGTATGGTATGACCAGAATATACCATATATGCAATTTCAGCGAGTTTGTAGTAAAGGAGCTACTTTTGGCCGCAGCTTATATGGGAACGTTCCACTGTGCGTCGGCGATATCACCTTTTCCAGGCCCCTTGCAACGTTTAATTTAGCAAAATTATACACTAGTGTATCAGGATGGATCAGACAATGGAATGGTGAGCTGTATGAGCTTTACGCCGACATGGGCATAGTGCAGCGAATTGAAATACAGCGGCTCCGCTGGCTTGACCATGTCGTTGGAATGGACTCCGACGCTCCAGCTCTGAAAGTATTCAACTCGGAACACGCTGGTGGTAGCAGAGGAAGAGGGAGGCCCCCCCTGCATTGGAAAGACCAAGTCGAGAAGAACTTGGCTTCACTTGGCATTTCCAATTGGCGTCAGTTTGCACAGAAGAGAAACGACTGACGTGCTTTCTTCGGTCGGTCGCTCAAAATCGCTTAGGCGGTTATAGCGCCAAATAAGAAGAAGTATCAGGATGATTTCGGATGCAGATGTACATGCATGTGGGGTAAGTTTTATCTTTAATCACCAGGGAATGACCAAAGGCCATTATTTTGCATCCTGTTCAAGCACACCAAGTATCCTCTTGGCAGCACCCGAACACCCGCCCCAGCAATCGGTAGTAGGCTTTCTTATGTTCATTTCTTTCTTATATAGGAAGGTGTAGTTTCCTTATTTTCTTTATTTCCGTATTTTTTATATATAAGTTAATTTATTGTTATTTTTAATTGTTTCATAGAATTAATTGCAGTGTGCAATTACAAATATAATTGGAATTAATTTAATTGCAATGCACAATTAAAAGTTTAATTGTAATGTGCAATTAAAAGTTTAATGGCAATTGATTTAATTGCAATTACCTTTTTAATCAATTAACGAGATGATTAAAAATTAATTGAATTATGCCCAACACTGATCGTATCGCAGCTTCAGCTGAAATTGAAAAATTTGAAGAGAGCAATTGTGGGGATATAGATATTCAAGTGTTAAATGTAAACTTTCAAAGTATTATATACAACTGTTTGACGAAATACGTAAACGGTTTAGTTTTGCTGATAAAAGTTAAACTTTAACCGCTTTTATTAGCTATAGTTTTTATTTTCGCCAAATAATCATGGTATGTTGAAATCAGCATGAAAAGTTCTATTTAGCTATATTTTTTATTTCTTAATGGCTAAACGGTTGGTATTCTACACCACGGCTACTTCTGTCCTAATCCTGGAGTACAGGAACATGCTAAATATAAGTAAGAAAAAGTAAAGAAACAAATGTCAAATTAAACTCTGAGTTTATTAAACACCCCAATGAGAACACTTGACAGTTGTTCATAAACTCAAAACGCTAAACTCGAGTTAAAATTTCAACGTGAATATAGTATAAGACTGTTAAAGTATTTTGACCCACAAAGTATTCAAAAGGGTGATATGCAAACTATTTTACCGCTTCTTAAACAATATCCTTTTTTTGAGGGTTTGGAAGAGTCGTTGAACAGCAGTGGAGAAATTTGATCGTTTTTGACAAAACCAAAGTTAAGGATTTGTTTCAAGATGACTTGGTCAAAGGTTGGACTGCACTAAACAGTGAAAAAAATTTCTGTGATGAATTTATGTTCACTGAATTATCGAATATATGTACGATTTGGCAGTCCTTCCTCATAGCACTGCTGGTGCTGAGAGATTGTTTTCAGTAATGAGTATAAGTCAATTTTCTTAGTGGAAAATCAAATCACTAAAGGAAATGTGTGGTTTTGAAATTACTTACGTACCTTCGAAAGATACAATTTTATTTAAAATTCAAATTTGTTGATGGAAAGTTTGTGCCCATAAATATGTAAATAATAACGCATATTCTGACGGTTTTCTTATAATTATATATATCCTTTGTGTTTGAGCTAAGTACTATAAAATAATGTTTGTACAAATGTTTGGAGACTTAACGTTTATAAACATTGTTTATCGGTTTTTATGCTATGTTTTTTTTTTAGTAATGGACTTCTGTAATTATGCAATAATGCTTCATT
The DNA here is from genome assembly GCF_001687245.7 of Rhagoletis zephyria. Classification (NCBI taxonomy): domain Eukaryota; kingdom Metazoa; phylum Arthropoda; class Insecta; order Diptera; family Tephritidae; genus Rhagoletis; species Rhagoletis zephyria. The sequence continues at coordinate 28,286 of NW_016162422.1, read as the reverse complement.
TTGTTTCAATAATTAGTATTTCTTATATTATTGGTTATTGTTTCTGATGAATAATAATTTGACGAACAATAAAATGTGTTTAATCTTAACAAAAATTCTACCACGCTTTTTTAGAGATCTGCCGCTGTGGTGTAGTGGTAAGCAGTGCGCGCTTCCACTCCGCAACGCCTGGGTTCAAACCCTGGTCAAAGCAACATCGCAAAAACTATAGAAAAAAGGTCGGCAGGCAATGGCAAACCTCCGAGTGTATTTCTGCCATGAAAAACAGCTTCTCATAAAAATATAATCGCCGCTCGGAGTCGGCGTAAAACTGTAGGTCGATCCGCTTTGTGTGACAAGATCAAGGCGCACCCCACAAATCAGAGGAGAAGCTCGGCCAAACACTAACATATGTGTAAGCGCCAATTTATTATTATTACCACAGTATTTATTACCAATCTACCACTCATTTGGTTTCTGAAGTGACAACACTGTTCCAGTCGCTTATTCAGATCCGTATCTATCACGATCAATTCGCACAGAGAAGATAATGTGCAAAAAAAACCCTTCTGAAAAGGGAAAAAGAAATTGTAAACAAAAAATTCAATACAAAAACTTGAATGGTTTTAACCATAACCGAAAATTTGTTTGTGTATATATTCATTTGTCGGTGCTGTCAATTGAAATTTCCTCAATTAAATAGGAAAAAACAAACAGAGTTGATCACAAGTTGAGCCAAATTTCTATCAGTATCACATCGATGTTGAATTTGCGCAATTTTTATTTTTCCAAATAATGTAAAATAATAAATGAAATCTCGATCGGCGATCACTGAAACGCAGCTAGCAACTGTATACGCAATATTGCCACTTTCGTGGAATCGTAGAAATTTTTGAATATCACAGGGTTGCTTTTAGCATTTAGACTCTTAATTCAGAAATGGAGTTGCAGTTACTTGCATTTAGATGACGAATTTTGTATGGATAAATGTACATTTAGAGTAGCATTTAGAGCTTAATGCGCTAAATGTGCTTTTACGCGTAAGCAAAAACAGTCCATTAAAATGCCATGTGGAAACAAATAGACAAAAAACGAATCGGCAGGACTTGATTATCGATCTAACCTAACCTATCCTCGTTAACATAATAAAGGCCGTAAAGCCAATATAGAATTACGTGTTTCTGTGGAGGTATTTTTAAATGATGATTTCTTGGGATCGAAAAGATTTCTTTTAGCTTTAAAGTCTTATTTTGAAGATTTTTTTTAAATTAAGATTTTTAGGGGATTTTCTCTGGTAACACTGCTCACAACACATTGTTACTCTTTTCCCGCATTGGCGTTGAGAGAGCAAATACATTACCTAATTTCTATTACTCCACCAAAGTAAGTACACTACTTGCTCTCATAGCGTACGAGAGATATTTTATGCTGTCAAAAGGGAGTAGCAAATTTACTTTCTGTATACATGTAGTACTGTAAGTACTTGCGTATTTTTCATTTCTGGTTGTTAGCCTACTACAGTGGATTCCGTTTAAGTACCCACCCGCTTAAGTAACCAACATTTTTGGGCACCGTGAATTTTTTAATGTAATCTGAAGAAAATCCCTCTCTTAACTGCCTCCCCGCTTATTTACCCATCCCGCCTAAGTACCTACATTTTTCGTAACCCATTTACCATTTTACTTATAATTTTCCCCTTTTAAGTGCTTTTTTTAAACTTTTTAAATATTTACATATTTTGAAATTCAGTGGCAGCGCTACACAAACGATATTAATTGCCTCCGTCAGTGTAACAACATGCAAGTTTCAAGTGGCTAAAAATTGACGCTGATTTTTTAGAATTTTTTGTTACATTTGCTTGCATATAACGAATAAACACAATTTATTTTTATTTGAGGAGAACCGCAGCACCTTCGGCAAAAAAATCCTAAAAAATCAACGGTAATTTTTTTGCCACTTGCAAGTTGTTACACTAAAATCCAATGGGGTCACTTCTGAGGAAAAAGTTTGAAACTTTGATGAATTTTCAAGGCCAAATTCACAGTTCATGAATTAGGCCCATGAAGTGTATTTTAATGGAAAAATCTTAAAAATTAGTAAACATAAGCGGTAAACAATATCATTTTGAATTTGGTCCAAACTTTATGTATGTATAAATATTTATAATCAATAACTTTTTAAAGGATTGAATTATTGTAAAAATTACAAAACATTTATCTATTTTTTGATAAAGTTTTTTTTTAATGTTTTTGAATAATGCTACGATCTTGGTTTAAAAATACGTATACTTCATTAAATGTTCATGTTTTATTCAGGGATTTATTTATGTAAGTTAAAAAGAATTTGTAACTACATCAATAATTATGTTCGCTTAAGTACCCGCATCGTTTGCGGCGTTGGTCAGCGAAATTGAAAGCGTAAAAATAGAATATGGAAATTGAGGATGTAAGGAAATGTTTACAGCTTTATTTATAAAAAGTAACGTAGATTTAAACAGTTGTGTATTGTGAAATTTTTATAAAACTTTTGAAACAGCTTTTTAAATCTATGTGCGTAAGTATTTTATTTTTTATGAATGTTTTATATCTTGTTCCTAATTCGGCATAAAACTATTTGCAGTCATTAACCAACAAATAAGTTGTCAAAAACAACAACTTAAATAAAATTATTAGAGGCAAATTAAAAATATTAAAAGTTATTGGGGAAAGTAAGGTCTGAAAAAGTGAAAGTAAAGTAGAGTAAATATGTGTCTTTATTTAATATGTTTCCAATTCGAATTTCTTATTATGTATTAACTGCTATGCTTCATTAAATTCTATATTATAGACATCACTACAATATTTAGTTAAGATGTTATTGCTATTTAATTATAGAAATTAAAGAATGTCATCTCATTACACTCTAAGATTGGGAGTCAACAGCTTTGCGTACTCGGTGACTTTAATCTGAGCAACATATCTTGGTCTTACTTGTACAATTCATTCTCTCTTACGCCTTCTAATCTCAACACTTCTCTAGAAACATACTAGATAGATAATTTTTTAAGTANTATTTAATATGTTTCCAATTCGAATTTCTTATTATGTATTAACTGCTATGCTTCATTAAATTCTATATTATAGACATCACTACAATATTTAGTTAAGATGTTATTGCTATTTAATTATAGAAATTAAAGAATGCACATGTCGACAATGTCATCTCATTACACTCTAAGATTGGGAGTCAACAGCTTTGCGTACTCGGTGACTTTAATCTGAGCAACATATCTTGGTCTTACTTGTACAATTCATTCTCTCTTACGCCTTCTAATCTCAACACTTCTCTAGAAACATACTAGATAGATAATTTTTTAAGTATTGGATTGCTCCAAGTAAACAGGTTTTTAATAGTTGTAATCGATTATCAAATAATTTAAATTTTCAACTTATAGAATGTAGCTCGCCGATTTCTTCGGTTTGTATTCACCACATTCCGCTAACTCTAGATATAGGGTTCTATAAGTTTTTAATTTAATTTTTCTAAGTGTAATTTTAAAATATTAAACTCTACGTTACTTGAGTTTGATTGGGAGCGGATATTTGCCAATTTGGACTTAACTAGTTGCTTTAAGGTTTTTAAATCAAAACTAAATAGTCTGTGTTTGGAACATATTCCTGTACTTCCTACCAGGAAATATAAGCTACCCTGGTATAATAGAGAGCTCAAGCATTTGGNAGTTGCTTTAAGGTTTTTAAATCAAAACTAAATAGTCTGTGTTTGGAACAAATTCCTGTACTTCCTACCAGGAAATATAAGCTACCCTGGTATAATAGAGAGCTCAAGCATTTGAAAAACCGTTGCAACAAACTTTACAAAAAATACAAAGTCTCAAAAAGCCAGGATGTTTATCAAGTTTACAAATGCAAGCTGGCCGAATTCAGGAAGCTTGACAAAGAACTGTATAAAAGGTATATTAGGAATTTGGAATACAATATTAAAAATAACCCGAAAGCCTTCTGGACTTTTATTAAATCGAAAAAATCACCTTCAAATGTTCCATCCTCTATTTTTTATAGAGATAAATATGCCAATTCTACAGAAGAAACGGCAAATATTTTTGCTGATTTTTTTAGTGCCAATTTTTTATCCGATTCGGGTAACGATCAAGCTATTCAGGTGTCTCATATTCCTCTTTTTCGTTTGGTGCTTTATCCGTGTCGGAAGATGACGTTCAAGAAGCGATTGCAAATCTGAGGCCCTCATCCATATCCGATGCTAATGGTCTATCACCTGTTCTCCTCAAAAACTGTTATACACTCACAAAGCCATTAATGTTAATTTTTAATAAGTCGCTCTCTGTTGGACTATTTCTACAGGACTGGAAAAAAGCTCATATAACTCCAATTTTTTAAAGTGGAAATAAAAATGACGTCACAAACTATAGACCTATAACGAATATGACAACAATTTCGAAATTATTTGAGGTCGTTGTTAAGTCAAAGCTGAATTTCGCAGTTTCTAGCCTTATAAGCCCGAATCAACACGGTTTTATCAGTAGAAGGTCTACGGTATCAAATCTTGCGATTACCTCAGAGGACTGTCTTGATAGCTTTAAGGCTGGCTATCAGGTAGATGCCATTTACACGGACTTTTCGAAGGCCTTTGATCGAGTCTCTCATAAAATATTGCTCAGTAAATTAGCTTATTTAGGTGTTCATTCCACCTTCCTAAACTGGATAGCGTCATATTTATCTGGTAGAATCTGCTCAGTAGTATTGGACAACATTACTTCCCATCCTTTTCAGGTAACGTCGGGTGTCCCTCAAGGCAGTATTCTGGGCCCACTTCTCTTTATAATTTTTATTAATGATATAAGTTCTTGCTTTCTCTTTTCGAAATTTCTCCTCTACGCTGACGACCTAAAAATTTACTCCACCATATCGAATGCTGAAGATTCAAGTTTATTACAATCTGATATCGACCGGGTTCATTCTTGGTGCGAGAAAAATCGTTTATATTTAAATACCAACAAATGCTTTCAAAAAGTTTTTTCAAGAAAAGTAAACACCATATATTATACCTATCATATTTCGGGGTATAAACTGAAAACTGTCGACCAAATCAAAGACTTAGTGGTATTTTTCGACTCTAAACACACATTCAGTAACCATATAGATTACTTAATTCCTAAAGCGTACGCTATGTTAGCTTTCGTAAGGCGGAATAGTACACATTTTTCAGATCATTATACTCTTAAAAAGTTTTATATAGCATTTGTTAGGTCCCGTCTAGAATATGCTGCTTTAGTCTGGCGGCCTTTTCAAGCCAAATACGTGAAAAGAATTGAGAGGGTTCAAAAGGTATTCATAAAATTTGCGTTCCGGCCGTTGAACTTTTCAGAGCCCTTGCCTCTAAATGGATCTCGATGTCAGCTTTTAAGTTTGACTTCACAACACAGCAGAAAACACTTTTGTCGTGTTCCTTTGTGTTAAATATAATCTCAAGTGAAATAGATTGTACTGAGGTCTTAAAAAGATTACCTATTAATATACCTGTTAGAAACTTCCGCTATTTCGACATGTTTCATGTGCCAATAAACAAATCTAATTATGCTTAAAGTCATTCTAAAAATAGAATTATTAGCAAAAACCAACAATACCAACAACCACATGATCAAGTGAATTGCAGCGGAATAGCTGCGCTTGATTGTGTTGGCATAACAAAAATGAAAATAGTGGAAAAAAGCAAACGATAATTTACAAGGCGTACTTAGCACGGTGCATAGGCAACTGGCTGAGTCAGTGGGATCGTCGGTTCGAATCCTACTGAAAGAAGTCTGATGAGGAAATGTGGTGATTTCCGAAATAGCTATCACTTCTACCATTTTTTGAAATTATTGTTGCTTTTCACAATAAATTTTCTTCAAAAACGGCCTCGAGCTCAATAAAAATTGTTGAATATAATTGTTATAAGGCCAAAAAATAACAAAAAACAAATAACTTAAGGACGAGCACACCTAAAAGTTAAACATTCCTAAAAGTTAAATGCACCCGTTGCGCGTACCTTGAGAGAACTCAGAGGTCAAGGAGATCGACCTCTCACTTCCTGGAGTGGGATTGAAAAACTTAGTTAGAACTCATATTCAAACTCAAAGATCCTTATTATAAGTGCATAGCTAGTAGGAATATTAATGTATTCCATAATTAAATAAATAAATATATAAATTTTAGCTCAGAGCAAGTTTGTGCTTGCAATCTTACCCTTATGTGCAAAATTTCACCAAAATTACAAACTTTTTAATCAGGATCTTTAGAAAAAAATGGTATGCAGATTTGTTGGCCATTAAATTTTAGTATAACAAAATACAAACATGAAGTAGCTAGGGCTTGCCGTTGATTTTTGGCAATTTTTAATTAAATATACTTTAAAATGTTTGAGTTTGAATTAAAAAATAAGCAGTTTATCTTGAAAATGTTTATTTTTTATTAAGTNACATGAAGTAGCTAGGGCTTGCCGTTGATTTTTGGCAATTTTTAATTAAAGATACTTTAAAATGTTTGAGTTTGAATTAAAAAATAAGCAGTTTATCTTGAAAATGTTTATTTTTTATTAAGTTTCTATGAAAATCTTTAACCACATCTATGGCTAATTCAACGTTAAAATATTGTTTGGGATCCCATGAAATGTTGCTTTAAAGGGAATAGGTCCTATACCGGTTTAGGCTACTTTAATTGAATGGCACAGATATGCAAATAAAAAAAAATTATTAGAAAAAGCCGTTTGTTTGTTATCAAAAAAAGTATCAACAAAATTTATTTTCGTTGATCATCAAAAAAAATGTCATTGTAGTTTTCAAGAAAAATCACGAGAAATAGGAGGATACTGGCTGGTGTCGAATCCCACACTTTTTTCTAATGACAAAAACATTTTTTACAACAGTTTCTTTGCTCTCCTGAAAAGTGCCGATTGGACATGGTAGCGACGATTTGTGCGAGCATTTTTTCTTAAGAGCTGCCTACTGATTTAAGACATTTTTTATAGAAGCAAATATCTTTTCCATTTATTGTGCGTAATTTATATGAATTTTTAGTTTTTCTTCAGGGGCTTTACAAATAAAATAATTTCGGGAAATGTATGTACTATACATTAGAGTGGTCCAAAAACAATAAGCTCGGAATTTTAATTCCGGGGCTGGCGGATTGTTTCGAGCCGAAAAAATATACCTCTATTTTTTTTGAGTAAAAAAATATTTAGGCAGTGCTCACAACGCTCAAATTTTTCCATGTATTTTATATAGGAATNCAACAAAATTTATTTTCGTTGATCATCAAAAAAAATGTCATTGTAGTTTTCAAGAAAAATCACGAGAAATAGGAGGATACTGGCTGGTGTCGAATCCCACACTTTTTTCTAATGACAAAAACATTTTTTACAACAGTTTCTTTGCTCTCCTGAAAAGTGCCGATTGGACATGGTAGCGACGATTTGTGCGAGCATTTTTTCTTAAGAGCTGCCTACTGATTTAAGACATTTTTTATAGAAGCAAATATCTTTTCCATTTATTGTGCGTAATTTATATGAATTTTTAGTTTTTCTTCAGGGGCTTTACAAATAAAATAATTTCGGGAAATGTATGTACTATACATTAGAGTGGTCCAAAAACAATAAGCTCGGAATTTTAATTCCGGGGCTGGCGGATTGTTTCGAGCCGAAAAAATATACCTCTATTTTTTTTGAGTAAAAAAATATTTAGGCAGTGCTCATAACGCTCAAAGTTTTCCATGTATTTTATATAGGAACAAAACAACTTTTCGTAGAAGTGGTATAAAATTCTTGAAAATCAATATTTTTCGATCGGAAAACTGTGGTTCTCTTCAGGAGACACTTGCATTTGGGTTGTCGCATAGTGTAATCAGCAAAACAATTTTTTTTTTGATATTTTCTGATACTTAACAAAGCCCGTTATATACATACATAAGTATGTACATATGTATCTCGACTCCCAAATTGGATTTTACGATTATTGTTGTCTGCGAATGTGGAATTTTAGACATCCGCGGATGCGAATGCGGATGCGGATGTTTAAAACTAACATCCGCGGATGCGGATGCGAATGCGGATGCCAATTATTTTTAAGAAATAATTTAGGTGATTTAGGTAAATCAAAAATGGAATAGTTAGTAGTTTTTAATAATGTTTTTTTTTTATTACTTGAATTTAAAAATTGGAACATTTTATTTAATAAAAAGTATTGCCTTTTCAAGTTACAGCCTGTTTCTCAAAGGGTCGTAAATCAAACCTGCGCCACTAAATAACTACGCTGCGTCAGTTAAGAGGACTTTCAGTTATATTTACTTCTATATTGCGGTGCAATAACTCAATTGCATCGGGGCTGCAAGTGTCGGATGTATCCTCCTGACTTTCATCTTCACAATCTAGCATCATCGAATGATCGTTGTTTACACACCGTTGTTTTCCAAAGAATTCTTCATTCTCATTATTTATGTTGTTTCAGAATTTAGAGAACCTGTAACGTCATCAGCGTGTTTCGATTTTAGTTTTTGTAATTCATTTTTAATCCTTTCTTCTGTGACTGGTTTGAAAAATGTGTGCTTATAGCGAGGTTCTGAATAGGTGGATATGACATATAAATTGTTATTTTCTAGGAATGAAAATTTTGAAAAAAATTCTGTTTTGAAACCCATGGCTGCCAACCGAATTAGTTTAAAATCTTGTTATTTTGTTAAAAAAGGCACCGCTTTTTTATAATAATTTGAATTATTGGAATTACGGACGATGAAGGTCTCAAATCTGCTTAGTTCCCGGGTGATTTCTTAAAAAGGTTCACCTGTAACGAATAGCTTGCAATTAATTTATTTTATTAGCTGAGCTAGATGAAGGCAGTCTGAATTAATTACTCACCGATGTCGGTAACATAAACCATCAAATCCGTTTTGTTGTTCCATTCCATGCGCTCAATGTGCCTTGATATTTTGAGGCAAATGAACGCAAATTTTCAACATATCGGTAATATAGTATTGAAAGGGCGCAATTCATATGGTCGCTGAAATGCAAAAAAGCTAACATTTTTTAATACATAAAACGATGTGGGGACTTATGATTCGAATAAATGCTTTATAATCAATCAAAAAGTGAATTTTGGTTATTTAGTTAGTTAGCTTGTTGTATTTCATACTATACTAACGATATATTGCATTCCAAGTCCCACTTCTCAACAGATATTAAATTCGCCTTGAATTAATTCTTATTTGAATTCTGAACTTGCCTGACAACTTTTTAACATTCCATTTTATTTTTATTTCGCTGCGAGCAAATTTTGACAATTATCACAAAATTATAATAAACTAGATCGCCCTCACCCGCTTCGCTGACTGTATGAAATTTTTGCGTGCTACATTGAGTAAAATTTATTTCAAGAAAACTCAATTCAAAAACAGGAGGTTTAAAATTTATTTAACCATTTTCAAAATATTTTCAAACTAAAACTTTCTTAAACTTCTCACTTGTCATTCTTTTTCAACTCAATTGAAATTTTTAACAGATGGAAACCCTTTAAACGTAGTTTTGAAATTAAGCCCTTTTAAAATCATTTTGATCGATTCCCATGTTGTAATAATTCATTTAAATTATTGAATGGTTTGAGTTTAGCCTTTTAAACAGTTGGAAACCTTTTTAAACCTCTTTCGTCTAACACTCATTTTGTGATACATATTCAAAACCATTTCGATTCATACCAATCTATACCAATATATATTTTGAAAGCCGTTTTTTGTGTTCGCAAAGCTCGAGAACGGCCGAGCCGATTTTTTTTTAATTTCCGACACCTGATTCAGACGTCCCGAGGACTAAAAAATGTTCGATATATAGAGGGGCGTGGAACCTCCCATAAAACCCGAATTTTTCATACCGAATATCTCTGGAAAGGTTCATGGTAGAGTAGTGGAACTTGGTGTGGAGTTCATATATATCAATCTTATAAAGGGTGAACACACCAAAACTGCGACACTTAGAAATTACTACCAGAAACAAACTAGCAGGCTTTGAAATTATTATTTTTTGTACTATATAACTTGGAAGTTTAGATGTTATTAAAATGTTAAAATATTAGTTATTATTTGCTCCATATGCAAGTGATCGGTATTTTCATCGCTCACGCGCCATCATGTTCTGCACGACTGCATCATCGACTTTATGCGATGCGTACAACTACTTTGTTTTGCATTCTTCAATATTTTTCACTGTTTCACATGTTTTCTTCAAGATTCCTTTGACAATTGACCAATATTCCCCAATAGGACGTGGCTCTGGGCTATTGGGTGTATTGCAGTCGTGAGGTACAAAATTGATGTTATTTGCATTATACCACGGCAATGTGTCCTTAGCATAGTGGCAGGTTCCCACGTCCGCCTAGAACAGTGGCCTACTCCTTATCTGTTGATAAATGAAAGAAGACGCCTTTTGAGGCACTCATCCCGATAAACTTGATCATTCCTTGTCCCGGATGGGAAAAAAGGGCTGCTCTTACGTCCACAGGATCAAATAGCTTGCCAAACCATGTGGTTTTTTTGGAAATTTGGACTTCATTTTCAGCTTACAACTTTCAGGGGCATCTTGACGACTTGCACCAGTATAAAAATCTTGACCTGCAATATATTTTGAATTTTTATAGCAGTATCCCGAATGCGGGATTTCGCTGTAACATTCTACTTTGCGCCTCGGTCTGGCGCTGTTTGAGCTGTAGAACATCTCAATGAAGCTTTCCGCTTTACCTTTTGTACGAAAAACTGCGATCTGCGTACGTTTTTTGCAACATAACGCGACAAAAACTTCGGATTTCGCGAAAACGCACTGAGGACCTTCCGAGCACTGTTTTTATCACTTTGACCATGCTAACCCCCGCTCCCTGGTTTTCTCGTAACTGCCAGGCCTTATTTGTACCGATTAAAACCCTGCAAACTGTCGAATAGGGCAATCTTTAAATTTTCAACAATTTTACGTGTACTTAAGGCCGGATCATTTATAGACTCGTGCAAAATGTTTTGTCTCGTTTCTAACTCGGTTGCCATTTTTAACTCAACTAGGAATCAAATTCAAATGAAATTTCTTCTACGTCCAACTAAGGTCATGTGGTCAGCTTATGGTATTTGAATTTCAAAATATTGAATTCGTTTTGGGTAAATTATAAGCTTCCCAAAGTGTCGCAGTTTTGGTGTGTTCACCCTTTAATCATTGAGAAAAACGGGCTATTTCAAAAGAGGGCGTATCGCCGTACAAACATATATATAATTCGTCTGTAGGTGTGTTTGTGAGTGAAATCCTCCTAAATGCTCGGACGGATTTTAACGAAGTTTTTTGTGTGTTTTTGAGTAGCTCTCTGGATAGTGTAGATTCACAAATTCTCCCGCCAGTTCGCACTGGAGTTAAGTTATTACTAAAAATCTTATTGATGATCCACTTTGGGTAATATTCAAAATATGTACTGGTAACGGTAATGCCAATAATATTGCAAAAAAGAGCTGCCACGTGGCGCTGGAGTCATTACGAATAATCGCCATGTTAGAAAAGGTGCCGTGAATGTCAGAATAAATAAACATGTTTCACCATTGAGTATATCGAATTTTTTATGCGTTACGATTGGCCCAATATATGTGACTTTTGCCAGTATTGTTATGCCTTAAGGCTTCATTCGGAGACCCAGGGTTTAGTTGTGCAGGGATAAATCTCAAATCACCACCGATAAATCAACCGCCAAAACCATCGCGCGCCTTTTACTGTAATAAGTTCAAGTAAAACAAATTTATTTTCACTTAAATTGTATTTCGTTTGAAATAAGTCTATGTATATTGGATTTCTGTAGAACAATTATACGCATCCATTTTGAAATTGCCACCAACTATACTATAAAGTTTCTTGGACAGATTTACTATAGAACCGGATCATTGTTGCCGCCAGGGAGTGAAGAGGATCTTCAAATTTATTTCGTTGTGAGATTAACCGTTCTATGAAATGTTACACAATTAGAGAATTTCAAGAACTTCATCACGGACATAACGCTTTCGTTAGGTTATTTAAGGCGGAAAACGACCACCAAACCATAATCTTAGCCGATGAGCGTGTCAATGGAAATCGTAAACGTGAATTGTTGGTGAAAATGTTGGACCAAAAAGTTTCAATAAAAAAATTATTTTGTGTGGCTCGAAGTTCGCCTGGTCTGCTAGTATTACAATATTTCATTTAAACTAATAAAGTTGAATTTTTAAAAAGGTGGCAACCCTTATGAAAGACTTCAATATTATTCAAAACTTTAAAACTAAAGGTTCCTTAACAATATTTTGTTTGACAACCATATTTTAATTCTTCAGATGGCTTGCGTATAATTAATTTAAATTTCACTTTTCAAACAGGTGGCAACCCTTTTCAAAATATATTAAACTACAGATTTTTAAATCCTCTTGACATTCATTTTTTACAACGCTTTTATCAACTTGCAATGTTGTATGTCCAGACCACCATTTTATAGTATAAATATAGCAAAGGTATTTATGGCAAACCTAGTCTAGATATCAACCTCGTCGTAGGTATCATATCAAAGACATACAATTAGAAAAACTCTAGAGATAGATGTCGCCTCTCCAGAAGAAGAAAAATATGCACTACATACGCTACAGCGGAAATGGACGACACGCCATTTCTTTAAATGAAATTAATTGCTGCTATATGTATGTATGTACATATGTAGGCATATACTAACATCCCTATTCTGCAACTCTTTCGTATTCGGATTTTGCTACGAATCGTAGAGATAGTATGCTGCAATCCGAATCGTATTTTCGAACTTTTCGAAATTCGTAACAATGGCACGCCTAAAAACGAGCGAGTAAGCTTTTTTGCGTAATTTTGTACGAAAACAATTCTGTGTCGGAGGTGAAATAAAAGATGTAAATCAATGTGTGTTTGCAAGAAATATTGGTGGTGTTCATTTAAACAGATAAATTTGCCTTTCGCATATACGTATATTTTTATCCACTGCTTCATATAAACGAGCATAAAATAATCTTTGTTGCCCCTTATCGAGAAACTTGGGTCCGGTTTAGTTATTTGTACAACGATTTTCGGTTGTTGTGTCCAAACGCATAGCCCGAATCCAAAAACTTCAACATACACGTGTAATCAAAGGATTCACATTTTTTTAAGATAAATGTTTCAAATTTTCTACCACTAGCTTATTAATAAACTCGGTTTGCACTATGCACTTTTTTGCAAATATCGACGTGGGTTCTGCGCAAAATACTGTGGACGACGTAGCCAGAGTGTTATGCACAAGAAATGTTGTATACCTTTGACATGCGGAAGCCCTTCTTGCAACACAGAAAGGAGAATTCTACTTAGTAAGGGTTATAATCCCTAAGCGCGGCCGAAGGCAGAAGAGAGCGCAACAGGTGGTGGACTTAACAAAGTGCATGCTTTCAATGACTTGGAAGAAGCTGTTATTGCATTAACTGGATTGAGAACCAGATCTTCAGGCATAGGAGGAGTTCTGGCTTGTGGTTCAACAATTCAACC